>NW_028238158.1:0-87945 GCF_015680905.1 Coptis chinensis | reverse complement strand
CTTTTCATAAAATAAATATTGAGTACAAATTTTCCGACACAAACAAATTAATGTAAATGTTTTTCTTTATTCCAATACAATTTCAAGGTCAATCATCCCATATACAAAAAGGATTGAAAGTGTACAGTGTATTCTAACCATAATCTTAAGGTATTCAAATGACAAATTAAATAAAACTTTCAAGAGAGGGTTCCAAAGTCACACCTAAAAATTTACCAACAACAAAGGAAAAAAAATCCATAAATTAAAGCCTATGCTCACTGATTTAAAACCTCATTTTTGTGGATTTGAACTACTAACCATAAGGAACATCTCTACAAAAATTCAACATGTTTGACAATTTTAACTTTGACAAATGATGATTGCAAAACTAGACATTTTATCTCTAAATGAATTTTTAAAAAAAAAAAAAAAAAAATTTTTTTTTTTTTTTGTATTTTACTTCAAATTTTTTTTTTTTTTTTTTTTTTGAACACATAAAAGAAATAACATTTCAACATTGAAAGATAATCCTAAGTGAACAACTTAGTAAAATATGAAAGACAAAACACTAAAATAAAACTTATATAGTAAATCTTATTTCCAAATTTCCAATTCAACGGAATCGAAGGAAAGTCGCCATCCCTTATTCGATCTCAAATTAACTCAAGACTATAAAATCAACTACACCGATGTCTATTCCTCACGCACCAAGGACTGCAATATCCTCGCTCAAACATTGTCATCTTCCCCTCTCAAGATCACAACAAAGCTATACACGCTGCACCTTCGAGAAATCCATTCCCTTCAGCTTATATTTACTTCAAGAATCTTTTTGTTATCTTTAGTGGTGGTGTTATAAGAGAAGCTGATGTACAACAACTTAAAAGATGCCGGCATTGCAGCCTTTGATTAATTATGACAGTTCAAGAAATAAGGTGATCTCGAGATATGTTAGGCAATGATACCGCAATTAGAAACAAACCGACACCCAATGCAAAGTTTAGCTTGATGTCTAATCCCAAGGATCCCGCCTAGGCCTAAGACCCTCCCGCGGGCATTTGCAACGAACATGGTAAAGTTATGCTAAACTTAAATCAAACTTTTTCATAAAATAAATATTGAGTACAAATTTTCCGATCCAACGCCTAGAAATGCTTAATTTAGAAAAAAAAATGACTATGTAAATGAATCATCTATCTTGGAAAGAATAGACCGACAATGCGTGACCAATTACGTAAGCAAGGCACCGAAAGTAATACTCATAAATGTTTTATTGTAAATAATCGGTAATTAGCAACACCTCACAAACAAATTAATGTAAATGTTTTTCTTTATTCCAATACAATTTCAAGGTCAATCATCCCATATACAAAAGGATTGAAAGTGTACAGTATTCTAACCATAATCTTAAGGTATTCAAATGACAAATTAAATAAAACTTTCAAGAGGTTCCAAAGTCACACCTAAAAATTTACCAACAACAAAGAAAAAAATCCATAAATTAAAGCCTATGCTCACTGATTTAAAACCTCATTTTTGTGGATTTGAACTACTAACCATAAGGAACATCTCTACAAAAATTCAACATGTTTGACAATTTTAACTTTGACAAATGATGATTGCAAAACTAGACATTTTTTTGACCGTTAGTTATTTTTAAAAGTGGACAACAAATTTTATCTAAGTTAGAGTATATCTCTAAATGAATTTTTTTTTTTTTTTTTTTTTTTTTTTTTTTTTTTTTTTTTTATATTATCTTCAAAAATAAAAAAAAAAAAGAACATTTTGAGAACATGTAAAAGAAATAAGATTTCAACATTGAAAGATAATCCTAAGTGAACAACTTAGTAAAATATGAAAGACAAAACACTAAAATAAAACTTATAGTAAAACTTATTTTCAAATTTCCAATTCAACGGAATCGGCGGAAAGTCACCATCCCTTATTCGATCTCAAATTAACTCAAGACTATAAAATCAACTACACCGATGTCTATTCCTCACGCACTAAGGACTGCAATATCCTCATTCAAACATTGTCATCTTCCATCTCAAGATCACAACAAAGCCATACACGCTGCACCTTCGAGAGAATCCATTCCCTTCAGTTATATTTACTTCAAGAATCTTTTGTTATCTTTAGTGGTGGTGTTATAAGAGAAGCTGATGTACAACAACTTAAAAGATGCTGGCATTGCAGTCTTTATTAATTATGACAGTTCAAGAAATAAGGTGATCTGAGAGATGTTAGGCAATGATACCGGCAATTAGAAACAAACCGACATCCAATGCAAAGTTTAGCTTGATGTCTAATCCCAAGGATCCCGCCTAGGCCTAAGACCTCCCCGTGGCATTTTGCAACGTAACATGGTAAAGTTATGCGAACTTAAATCAAACTTTTTCATAAAATAAATATTGAGTACAAATTTTCCGATCCAACGCCTATAAATGCTTAATTTAGAAAAAAAAGTTATGACTATGTAAATGAATTATCTATCTTGGAAAGAATAGACCGACAATGCGTGACCAATTACGTAAGCAAGGCACCGAAAGTAATACTCATAAATGTTTTATTGTAAATAATCGTAATTAGCAACACCTCACAAACAAATTAATGTAAATGTTTTTCTTTATTCCAATACAATTTCAAGGTCAATCATCCCATATACAAAAGGATTGAAAGTGTACAGGTATTCTAACCATAATCTTAAGGTATTCAAATGACAAATTAAATAAAACTTTCAAGAGGGGTTCCAAAGTCACACCTAAAAATTTACCAACAACATTGAAAAAAAAATCCATAAATTAAAGCCTATGCTCACTGATTTAAAACCTCATTTTTAGTGGATTTGAACTACTAACCATAAGGAACATCTCTACAAAAATTCAACATGTTTGACAATTTTTAACTTTGACAAATGATGATTGCAAAAACTAGACATTTTTTGACCGTTAGTTATTTTTAAAAAGTGGACAACAAATTTTATCTAAGTTAGAGTATATCTCTAAATGAATTTTTTTTTTAAAAAAAAAAATTTTTTTTTTTTTTTTTTTGTATATTATCCTCTTCAAATAAAAGTTTTTTTTTTTTTGAGAACATGTAAAAGAAATAACATTTCAACATTGAAAGATAATCCTAAGTGAACAACTTAGTAAAATATGAAAGACAAAACACTAAAATAAAACTTATAGTAAAATCTTATTTCCAAATTTCCAATTCAACGGAATCGAAGGAAAGTCGCCATCCCTTATTCGATCTCAAATTAACTCAAGACTATAAAAATCAACTACACCGATGTCTATTCCTCACGCACCAAGGACTGCAATATCCTCGCTCAAACATTGTCATCTTCCCTCTCAAGATCACAACAAAGCTATACACGCCAGACCTTCGAGAGAATCCATTCCCTTCAGCTTATATTTACTTCAAGAATCTTTTTGTTATCTTTAGTGGTGGTGTTATAAGAGAAGTTTGATGTACAACAACTTAAAAGATGCCGGCATTGCAGCCTTTGATTAATTATGACAGCCAAGAAATAAGGTGATCCGAGAGATGTTAGGCAATGATACCGCAATTAGAAACAAACCGACACCCAATGCAAAAGTTTAGCTTGATGTCTAATCCCAAGGATCCCGCGCCTAGGCCTAAGACCCTCCCGCGGGCATTTGCAACGAACATGGTAAAGTTATGCTAACTTAAATCAAACTTTTTCATAAAATAAATATTGAGTACAAATTTTCCGATGCAACGTCTAGAAATGCTTAATTTAGAAAAAAAAAGTTATGACTGTGTAAATGAATAATCTATCTTGGAAAGAATAGACTAACAATGCGGTGACCAATTACGTATAAGGCAATCGAAAGTAATACTCATAAATGTTTTATTGTAAATAATCGGTAATTAGCAACACCTCACAAACAAATTAATGTAAATGTTTTTCTTTATTCCAATACAATTTCAAGGTCAATCATCCCATATACAAAAGGATTGAAAGTGTACAGGTATTCTAACCATAATCTTAAGGTATTCAAATGACAAATTAAATAAAACTTTCAAGAGGGGTTCCAAAGTCACACCTAAAAATTTACCAACAACAGTGAAAAAAATCCAGAAATTAAAGCCTATGCTCACTGATTTAAAACCTCATTTTTTTTGGATTTGAACTACTAACCATAAGGAACATCTACAACAAAAATTCAACATGTTTGACAATTTTAACTTTGACAAATGATGATTGCAAAACTAGACATTTTTTTACCGTTAGTTATTTTTAAAAAGTGGACAACAAATTTTATCTAAGTTAGAGTATATCTCTAAATGAATTTTTTTTTTTTTTTTTTTTTTTTTTTTTTTTTTTTTTTTTTTTTTATATTTCATAAATTTTTTTTTTTTTTTTTTTTTGAACATGTAAAAGAAATAAACATTTCAACATTGAAAGATAATCCTAAGTGAACAACTTAGTAAAATATGAAAGACAAAACACTAAAATAAAACTTATAGTAAATCTTATTTCCAAATTTCCAATTCAACGGAATCGGCGAAAGTCGCCATCCCTTATTCGATCTCAAATTAACTCAAGACTATAAAAATCAACTACACCGATGTCTATTCCTCACGCACTAAGGACTGCAATATCCTCGTTCAAACATTGTCATCTTCCCTCTCAAGATCACAACAAAGCTATACACGTTGCACCTTCGAGAGAATCCATTCCCTTCAGTTATATTTACTTCAAGAATCTTTTTGTTATCTTTAGTGGTGGTGTTATAAGAGAAGTTGATGTACAACAACTTAAAAGATGCTGGCATTGCAGTCTTGATTAATTATGACAGTTCAAGAAATAAGGTGATCTGAGAGATGTTAGGCAATGATACCGGCAATTAGAAACAAACCGACACCCAATGCAAAGTTTAGCTTGATGTCTAATCCCAAGGATCCCGCCTAGGCCTAAGACCCTCCCCGGCATTTGCAACGTAACATGGTAAAGTTATGCGAACTTAAATCAAACTTTTTCATAAAATAAATATTGAGTACAAATTTTCCGATTCAACGGCTAGAAATGCTTAATTTAGAAAAAAAGTTATGACTATGTAAATGAATCATCTATCTTGGAAAGAATAGATCGACAATGCGTGACCAATTACGTATAAGGCAATCGAAAGTAATACTCATAAATGTTTTATTGTAAATAATCGGTAATTAGCAACACCTCACAAACAAATTAATGTAAATGTTTTTCTTTATTCCAATACAATTTCAAGGTCAATCATCCCATATACAAAAGGATTGAAAGTGTACAGGTATTCTAACCATAATCTAAGGTATTCAAATGACAAATTAAATAAAACTTTCAAGAGGGGTTCCAAAGTCACACCTAAAAATTTACCAATAACAGAAAAAAAAATCCAGAAATTAAAGCCTATGCTCACTTATCTAAAACCTCATTTTTAGTGGATTTGAACTACTAACCATAAGGAAAATCTCTACAAAAATTCAACATGTTTGACAATTTTTAACTTTGACAAATGATGATTGCAAAAACTAGACATTTTTTGACCGTTAGTTATTTTTTTTAAAGTGGACAACAAATTTTATCTAAGTTAGAGTATATCTCTAAATGAATTTTTTTTTTTTTTTTTTTTTTTTTTTTTTTGTATTTATTTTTCAAAAAAAAAAAAAAAAAAAATTTTTTTTTTTTTGTAAAATGAAAAGAAATATTTCAACATTGAAAGATAATCCTAAGTGAACAACTTAGTAAAATATGAAAGACAAAACACTAAAATAAAACTTATAGTAAAACTTATTTCCAAATTTCCAATTCAACGGAATCGAAGGAAAGTCACCATCCCTTATTCGATCTCAAATTAACTCAAGACTATAAAATCAACTACACCGGATGTCTATTCCTCACGCACTAAGGACTGCAATATCCTCGCTCAAACATTGTCATCTTCCTCTCAAGATCACAACAAAGCTATACACGCTGCACCTTCGAGAGAATCCATTCCCTTCAGCTTATATTTACTTCAAGAATCTTTTTGTTATCTTTAGTGGTGGTGTTATAAGAAAAGCCGATGTACAAAAACTTAAAAGATGCCGGCATTGCAGCCTTGATTAATTATGACAGCTCAAGAAATAAGGTGATCCGAGAGATGTTAGGCAATGATACCGCAATTAGAAACAAACCGACATCCAATGCAAAGTTTAGCTTGATGTCTAATCCCAAGGATCCCGCCTAGGCCTAAGACCCTCCCCGTGGCATTTGCAACGTAACATGGTAAAGTTATGCTAACTTAAATCAAACTTTTTCATAAAATAAATATTGAGTACAAATTTTCCGATCCAACGTCTAGAAATGCTTAATTTAGAAAAAAGTTATGACTATGTAAATGAATCATCTATCTTGGAAAGAATAGACCGACAATGCGCGCGTGACCAATTACGTAAGCAAGGCATCGAAAGTAATACTCATAAATGTTTTATTGTAAATAATCGGTAATTAGCAACACCTCACAAACAAATTAATGTAAATGTTTTTCTTTATTCCAATACAATTTCAAGGTCAATCATCCCATATACAAAAGGATTGAAAGTGTACAGGTATTCTAACCATAATCTTAAGGTATTCAAATGACAAATTAAATAAAACTTTCAAGAGGGGTTCCAAAGTCACACCTAAAAATTTACCAACAACAGAGAAAAAAAAAAATCCATAAATTAAAGCCTATGCTCACTGATTTAAAACCTCATTTTTGTGGATTTGAACTACTAATCATAAGGAACATCTCTACAAAAATTCAACATGTTTGACAATTTTAACTTTGACAAATGATGATTGCAAAAACGATACATTTTTTGACCGTTAGTTATTTTTTAAAAGTGAACAACAAATTTTATCTAAGTTAGAGTATATCTCTAAAAATGAATTTTTTTTTTTTTTTTTTTTTTTTTTTTTTTTTGTATATTATACTTTCAAAAAAAATTTTTTTTTTTTGAACATGTAAAAGAAATAACATTTCAACATTGAAAGATAATCCTAAGTGAACAACTTAGTAAAATATGAAAGACAAAACACTAAAATAAAACTTATAGTAAATCTTATTTCCAAATTTCCAATTCAACGGAATCGAAGGAAAGTCGCCATCCCTTATTTCGATCTCAAATTAACTCAAGACTATAAAATCAACTACACCGATGTCTATTCCTCACGCACTCAAGGACTGCAATATCCTCGCTCAAACATTGTCATCTTCCCTCTCAAGATCACAACAAAGCTATACACGCTTGCACCTTCGAGAGAATCCATTCCCCCTTCAGCTTATATTTACTTCAAGAATCTTTTTTATCTTTAGTGGTGGTGTTATAAGAGAAGCCGATGTACAACAACTTAAAAGATGCCGCATTGCAGCCTTGATTAATTATGACAGCTCAAGAAATAAGGTGATCCGAGAGATGTTAGGCAATGATACCGCAATTAGAAACAAACCGACACCCAATGCAAAGTTTAGCTTGATGTCTAATCCCAAGGATCCCGCCTAGGCCTAAGACCCTCCCCGTGGCATTTGCAACGTAACATGGTAAAGTTATGCGAAACTTAAATCAAACTTTTTCATAAAATAAATATTGAGTACAAATTTTCCGATCCAACGCCTAGAAATGCTTAATTTAGAAAAAAAAGTTATGACTATGTAAATGAATCATCTATCTTGGAAAGAATAGACTAACAATGCGTGACCAATTACGTAAAGGCAAGGCATCGAAAGTAATACTCATAAATGTTTTATTGTAAATAATCGTAATTAGCAACACCTCACAAACAAATTAATGTAAATGTTTTTCTTTATTCCAATACAATTTCAAGGTCAATCATCCCATATACAAAAGGATTGAAAGTGTACAGTATTCTAACCATAATCTTAAGGTATTCAAATGACAAATTAAATAAAACTTTCAAGAGGGTTCCCAAAGTCACACCTAAAAATTTACCAACAACAAAAAAAAAAAAATCCAAAATTAAAGCCTATGCTCACTGATTTAAAACCTCATTTTTGTGGATTTGAACTACTAACCATAAGGAACATCTCTACAAAAAATTCAACATGTTTGACAATTTTAAACTTTGACAAATGATGATTGCAAAAACTAGACATTTTTTGACCGTTAGTTATTTTTAAAAGTGGACAACAAATTTTATCTAAGTTAGAGTATATCTCTAAATGAATTTTTTTTTTTTTTTTTTTTTTTTTTTTTTTTTTTTTTTATTATTATACTCTTTCAAAAAAAATTTTTTTTTTTTTTTTTGAGAACATGTAAAAGAAATAAGATTTCAACATTGAAAGATAATCCTAAGTGAACAACTTAGTAAAATATGAAAGACAAAACACTAAAATAAAACTTATAGTAAAAACTTATTTCCAAATTTCCAATTCAACGGAATCGAAGGAAAGTCACCATCCCTTATTCGATCTCAAATTAACTCAAGACTATAAAATCAACTACACCGATGTCTATTCCTCACGCACTCAAGGACTGCAATATCCTCGCTCAAACATTGTCATCTTCCCTCTCAAGATCACAACAAAGCTATACACGCTGCACCTTCGAGAGAATCCATTCCCTTCAGCTTATATTTACTTCAAGAATCTTTTTGTTATCTTTAGTGGTGGTGTTATAAGAAAAGCTGATGTACAAAAACTTAAAAGATGCCGGCATTGCAGCCTTTGATTAATTATGACAGTTCAAGAAATAAGGTGATCCGAGATATGTTAGGCAATGATACCGCAATTAGAAACAAACCGACATCCAATGCAAAGTTTAGCTTGATGTCTAATCCCAAGGATCCCCCCTAGGCCTAAGACCTCCTGTGGCATTTGCAACGTAACATGGTAAAGTTATGCGAACTTAAATCAAACTTTTTCAAAAATAAATATTGAGTACAAATTTTCCGATCCAACGCCTAGAAATGCTTAATTTAGAAAAAAAGTTATGACTATGTAAATGAATCATCTATCTTGGAAAGAATAGAACAAATGCGTGACCAATTACGTATAAAGGCAATCGAAAGTAATACTCATAAATGTTTTATTGTAAATAATCGGTAATTAGCAACACCTCACAAACAAATTAATGTAAATGTTTTTCTTTATTCCAATACAATTTCAAGGTCAATCATCCCATATACAAAAGGATTGAAAGTGTACAAGTATTCTAACTATAATCTTAAGGTATTCAAATGACAAATTAAATAAAACTTTCAAGAGGGGTTCCAAAGTCACACCTAAAAATTTACCAACAACAGTGAAAAAAAATCCATAAATTAAAGCCTATGCTCACTGATTTAAAACCTCATTTTTTGTGGATTTGAACTACTAACCATAAGGAACATCTCTACAAAAATTCAACATGTTTGACAATTTTTAACTTTGACAAATGATGATTGCAAAACTAGACATTTTTGACCGTTAGTTATTTTTTTTAAAAGTGGATAACAAATTTTATCTAAGTTAGAGTATATCTCTAAATGTTTTTTTTTTTTTTTTTTTTTTTTTTTTTTTTTTTTTTTTTATTATATACTCTTCAATAAAAAAAAAATATTATTATTTTTTTTGAGAACATGTAAAAGAAATAACATTTCAACATTGAAAGATAATCCTAAGTGAACAACTTAGTAAAATATGAAAGACAAAACACTAAAATAAAACTTATAGTAAAATCTTATTTCCAAATTTCCAATTCAACGGAATCGAAGGAAAGTCGCCATCCCTTATTCGATCTCAAATTAACTCAAGACTATAAAATCAACTACACCGATGTCTATTCCTCACGCACTGCTGACTGCAATATCCTCGCTCAAACATTGTCATCTTCCCTCTCAAGATCACAACAAAGCTATACACGCTTGCACCTTCTTCGAGAAATCCATTCCCTTCAGCTTATATTTACTTCAAGAATCTTTTTGTTATCTTTAGTGGTGGTGTTATAAGAGAAAAGCCGATGTACAAAAACTTAAAAAGATGCCGGCATTGCAGCCTTTGATTAATTATGACAGCTTCAAGAAATAAGGTGATCCGAGATATGTTAGGCAATGATACCGCAATTAGAAACAAACCGACACCCAATGCAAAGTTTAGCTTGATGTCTAATCCCAAGGATCCCGCCCAGGGCCTAAGACCCTCCCCGTGGCATTTGCAACGAACATGGTAAAGTTATGCTCAACTGAAATCAAACTTTTTCATAAAATAAATATTGAGTACAAATTTTCGGATCCAACGTCTACAAATGCTTCATTTAGAAAAAAAATTATGACAGTGTAAATGAATCATCTATCTTGGAAAGAATAGGCTAACAATGCGGTGACCAATTACGTATAAAGGCACCGAGTAATACTCATAAATGTTTTATTGTAAATAATCGGTAATTAGCAACACCTCACAAACAAATTAATGTAAATGTTTTTCTTTATTCCAATACAATTTCAAGGTAAATCATCCCGTATACAAAAGGATTGAAAGTGTACAGGTATTCTAACCATAATCTTAAGGTATTCAAATGACAAATTAAATAAAACTTTCAAGAGGGGTTCCAAAGTCACACCTAAAAATTTACCAACAACAAAGAAAAAAAAAATCCATAAATTAAAGCCTATGCTCACTGATTTAAAACCTCATTTTTGTGGATTTGAACTACTAACCATAAGGAACATCTCTACAAAAATTCAACATGTTTGACAATTTTAACTTTGACAAATGATGATTGCAAAAACTAGACATTTTTTTTACCGTTAGATATTTTTTTAAAAAGTGGACAACAAATTTTATCTAAGTTAGAGTATATCTCTAAATGAATTTTTTTTTTTTTTTTTTTTTTTTTTTTTTTTTTTTTTTTTTTATATTATAAAAAAAAAAAAAAAAATTTTTTTTTGAGAACATGTAAAAGAAATAAGATTTCAACATTGAAAGATAATCCTAAGTGAACAACTTAGTAAAATATGAAAGACAAAACACTAAAATAAAACTTATAGAAAAACTTATTTCCAAATTTCCAATTCAACGGAATCGAGGAAAGTCACCATCCCTTATTCGATCTCAAATTAACTCAAGACTATAAAATCAACTACACCGGATGTCTATTCCTCACGCACTAAGGACTGCAATATCCCTTGCTCAAACATTGTCATCTTCCTCTCAAGATCACAACAAAGCTATACACGCTGCACCTTCGAGAATCCATTCCCTTCAGCTTATATTTACTTCAAGAATCTTTTTGTTATCTTTAGTGGTGGTGTTATAAGAGAAGTCTGATGTACAACAACTTAAAAGATGCTGGCATTGCAGTCTTGATTAATTATGACAGTTCAAGAAATAAGGTGATCTGAGAGATGTTAGGCAATGATACCGCAATTAGAAACAAACCGACACCCAATGCAAAGTTTAGCTTGATGTCTAATCCCAAGGATCCCGCCTAGGCCTAAGACCCTCCTGTGGCATTTGCAACGTAACATGGTAAAGTTATGCAACTTAAATCAAACTTTTTCATAAAATAAATATTGAGTACAAATTTTCCGATCCAACGTCTAGAAATGCTTAATTTAGAAAAAAAAAGTTATGACTATGTAAATGAATCATCTATCTTGGAAAGAATAGACTGACAATGCGGTGACCAATTACGTAAAGCAAGGCAATCGAAAGTAATACTCATAAATGTTTTATTGTAAATAATCGGTAATTAGCAACACCTCACAAACAAATTAATGTAAATGTTTTTCTTTATTCCAATACAATTTCAAGGTCAATCATCCCATATACAAAAGGATTGAAAGTGTACAGGTATTCTAACCATAATCTTAAGGTATTCAAATGACAAATTAAATAAAACTTTCAAGAGGGGTTCCAAAGTCACACCTAAAAATTTACCAACAACAAAAAAAAAAAAAATCCATAAATTAAAGCCTATGCTCACTGATTTAAAACCTCATTTTTTGTGGATTTGAACTACTAATCATAAGGAACATCTCTACAAAAATTCAACATGTTTGACAATTTTAACTTTGACAAATGATGATTGCAAAAACTATACATTTTTTTACCGTTAGTTATTTTTTAAAAGTGAACAACAAATTTTATCTAAGTTAGAGTATATCTCTAAATGAATGAATTTTTTTTTTTTTTTTTTTCTTTTTTTTTTTTATATATATACTCTTCTTCAAAAAAAATTTTTTTTTTTTTTTTTTTTTGAGAACATGTAAAAGAAATAACATTTCAACATTGAAAGATAATCCTAAGTGAACAACTTAGTAAAATATGAAAGACAAAACACTAAAATAAAACTTATAGTAAATCTTATTTCCAAATTTCCAATTCAACGGAATCGAAGGAAAGTCACCATCCCTTATTCGATCTCAAATTAACTCAGTACTATAAAATCAACTACACCGGATGTCTATTCCTCACGCACCAAGGACTGCAATATCCTCGTTCAAACATTGTCATCTTCCCTCTCAAGATCACAACAAAGCTATACACGTTGCACCTTCGAGAGAATCCATTCCCTTCAGTTATATTTACTTCAAGAATCTTTTTGTTATCTTTAGTGGTGGTGTTATAAGAAAAGCTGATGTACAACAACTTAAAAGATGCCATTTGCAGCCTTTGATTAATTATGACAGTTCAAGAAATAAGGTGATCTGAGATATGTTAGGCAATGATACCGGCAATTAGAAACAAACCGACACCCAATGCAAAGTTTAGCTTGATGTCTAATCCCAAGGATCCCGCCTAGGCCTAAGACCCTCCTGTGGCATTTGCAACGTAACATGGTAAAGTTATGCGCAACTTAAATCAAACTTTTTCATAAAATAAATATTGAGTACAAATTTTCCGATCCAACGTCTAGAAATGCTTAATTTAGAAAAAAAGTTATGATTGTGTAAATGAATCATCTATCTTGGAAAGAATAGACTGACAATGCGGTGACCAATTACAGAAGCAAGGCACTGAGTAATACTCATAAATGTTTTATTGTAAATAATCGGTAATTAGCAACACCTCACAAACAAATTAATGTAAATGTTTTTCTTTATTCCAATACAATTTCAAGGTCAATCATCCCATATACAAAAGGATTGAAAGTGTACAGGTATTCTAACCATAATCTTAAGGTATTCAAATGACAAATTAAATAAAACTTTCAAGAGGGGTTCCAAAGTCACACCTAAAAATTTACCAACAACAGTGAAAAAAAATCCATAAATTAAAGCCTATGCTCACTGATTTAAAACCTCATTTTTTTGTGGATTTGAACTACTAACCATAAGGAACATCTCTACAAAAATTCAACATGTTTGACAATTTTTAACTTTGACAAATGATGATTGCAAAAACTAGACATTTTTTTACCGTTAGATATTTTTCAAAAGTGGACAACAAATTTTATCTAAGTTAGAGTATATCTCTAAATGAATTTTTTTTTTTTTTTTTTTTTTTTTTTTTTTTTTTTTTATATTATACTTTCAAATAAAAAAATTTTTTTTTTTTTTTTTTTTGAGAACATGTAAAAAGAAATAAGATTTCAACATTGAAAGATAATCCTAAGTGAACAACTTAGTAAAAATATGAAAGACAAAACACTAAAATAAAACTTATAGTAAATCTTATTTCCAAATTTCCAATTCAACGGAATCGGTGGAAAGTCACCATCCCTTTTATTCGATCTCAAATTAACTCAAGACTATAAAATCAACTACACCGGATGTCTATTCCTCACGCACTAAGGACTGCAATATCCTCGCTCAAACATTGTCATCTTCCCTCTCAAGATCACAACAAAGCTATACACGCTGCACCTTCGAGAGAATCCATTCCCTTCAGCTTATATTTACTTCAAGAATCTTTTTGTTATCTTTAGTGGTGGTGTTATAAGAAAAGTCGATGTACAACAACTTAAAGATGATTGCATTGCAGTCTTGATTAATTATGACAGCCAAGAAATAAGGTGATCCGAGAGATGTTAGGCAATGATACCAATTTAGAAACAAACCGACACCCAATGCAAAGTTTAGCTTGATGTCTAATCCCAAGGATCCCGCCTAGGCCTAAGACCCTCCCCGTGGCATTTGCAACGTAACATGGTAAAGTTATGCGAACTTAAATCAAACTTTTTCATAAAATAAATATTGAGTACAAATTTTCCGATCCAACGCCTAGAAATGCTTAATTTAGAAAAAAAAAAAGTTATGGCTATGTAAATGAATCATCTATCTTGGAAAGAATAGACTAACAATGCGGGTGACCAATTACAAAGCAAGGCAATCGAGTAATACTCATAAATGTTTTATTGTAAATAATCGGTAATTAGCAACACCTCACAAACAAATTAATGTAAATGTTTTTCTTTATTCCAATACAATTTCAAGGTCAATCATCCCGTATACAAAAGGATTGAAAGTGTACATGTATTCTAACCATAATCTTAAGGTATTCAAATGACAAATTAAATAAAACTTTCAAGAGGGGTTCCAAAGTCACACCTAAAAATTTACCAACAACAGTGAAAAAAAATCCATAAATTAAAGCCTATGCTTACTGATTTAAAATCTCATTTTTAGTGGATTTGAACTACTAACCATAAGGAACATCTCTACAAAAATTCAACATGTTTGACAATTTTTAACTTTGACAAATGATGATTGCAAAAACTAGACATTTTTTCCCCTAGTTATTTTTAAAAAGTGGACAACAAATTTTATCTAAGTTAGAGTATATCTCTAAATGAATTTTTTTTTCCCCAAAAAAAAAAAAATTTTTATACTTTTTTTGTAAATTTTAAAAATTTATTTTATTTTTTTTTTTTTGAGAACATGTAAAAGAAATAACATTTCAACATTGAAAGATAATCCTAAGTGAACAACTTAGTAAAATATGAAAGACAAAACACTAAAATAAAACTTATAGAAAATCTTATTTCCAAATTTCCAATTCAACGGAATCGGAAGGAAAGTCCCATCCCTTTTTCGATCCTCAAATTAACTTTTCCTTATAAAATCAACTACACCGGATGTCTATTCCTCACGCACCCGGACTGCAATATCCTCGCTCAAACATTGTCATCTTCCCTCTCAATATCACAACAAAGCTATACACGTTGCACCTTCGAGAGAATCCATTCCCTTCAGTTATATTTACTTCAAGAATCTTTTTGTTATCTTTAGTGGTGGTGTTATAAGAGAAGCTGATGTACAAAAACTTAAAAGATGCTGGCATTGCAGTCTCGATTAATTATGACAGTTTAAGAAATAAGGTGATCTGAGATATGTTAGGCAATGATACCGGCAATTAGAAACAAACCGACACCCAATGCAAAGTTTAGCTTGATGTCTAATCCCAAGGATCCCGCCTAGGCCTAAGACCCTCCTGTGGCATTTGCAACGTAACATGGTAAAGTTATGCGCAACTTAAATCAAACTTTTTCATAAAATAAATATTGAGTACAAATTTTCCGATCCAACGTCTAGAAATGCTTAATTTAGAAAAAAGTTATGACTATGTAAATGAATCATCTATCTTGGAAAGAATAGACTGACAATGCGGTGACCAATTACAGAAGCAAGGCACTGAGTAATACTCATAAATGTTTTATTGTAAATAATCGGTAATTAGCAACACCTCACAAACAAATTAATGTAAATGTTTTTCTTTATTCCAATACAATTTCAAGGTCAATCATCCCATATACAAAAGGATTGAAAGTGTACAGGTATTCTAACCATAATCTTAAGGTATTCAAATGACAAATTAAATAAAACTTTCAAGAAAAAAATCCGGAAATTAAAGTCTATGCTCAACGATTTTATTTTTTGTGGAAAATAGTGAACATCTCTACAAAAACCCTTTCTTTGAAAAATGATGATTGCCCTTTACAAACCTTTTAAATCCTCCTTTTTATTATGTTAAAGTTTCAAGACCTCTTTTCCTTTTCACTCTTGGCGCCTCCTCTTTTTTTTTTTTCCTCCCTCTTTTTCTTCTCTTCTCTCCTCTTTTATATATCCAAAACTCCTTTCATCTCAACCCTCCACTTATCTCCTATCTCAATCCCCTCCCTCCATGTGTAGGGTTTCCGTCTGCTTGCCTCCGCGTCTTTGCCATCCCAATCTGGTGCGGTAGCGGCCACATGAGGTTATGTTAAGTCCGCCCCGAATCCCATGCTATTTCGGGCGGTATCATGCCACTTTCTGGATGCCCCTCTCGAGTCCGGCGATGATATCTCGATCGGAGTCGAGGCTTGCTTTCTCCCTCCTTCCGACCGTGGTCTTCCCTCTTCCCATCACAAATTTGGATTCATGAGTGTTCATCGCGGTTTCACCTTACGCCTCTTCGTTTCTTGTGCCTCCACGTGTCTTCTTTTTTTGGCTGGTTCCTTTTGGTGTCCCCTCGATTTCAGCACCCTGCAATTACCCTTTTGCCCTCCCCTCTTATAAAAGCCCCACTCGATTTCTTTTCTCTCTCTCTCAGCCCTTTTTTCGTCTTCCGTTCCTCTTCCCCTCTTCCTTTCACCTTTCTTTTGTTTTCCCCAGCTCCGATTATTTCATTTCGGGTTGTTCTCTTCAAATCTACGTGGCGACATTCTTGCTCGGTTGCTCTATCTTTTCCTCGGGTTTGGTCTCCTTCTTTCTCTTTGGCTTCCTTTAATTGTTATAGTCTCATTTCCTCTTTGTGTTTGGCTGTTCATCTTCATTTCCCTTTTTGCCTTGTTGTGTGTGTGTCTTCCGTCCATCCGTCCTCGATGTACGTCTCTAGATCCGCCTCCTCCTCCTCCTCCTACACCGCAGCCCCGACCGGACCGAGGGCCCCTCTACCTCCGGGCAAGCCTTTTGCCCTTCCATTCCCACCACCACCGTAGTCGTAGACCTAATCTTGAGGCTGTTAAAAGCGGCCTCACGGGATACCGGCGGCGTCATCTTAGAGCGCGTGCGATTTAACTTATTACCCACATTTGGTCCCCAGCGCCGGCGGGGTGTCTCGTTATTGCGGTAGGGACCAGATTGTCGCCGGCCTTCGATTGCCTCTCACCCGTCTTGATGTCGAGGTGTGCAATCATTTTAACATCCCCCCATGCCAAGGTATTGGCAACTTCTGGAGGGTCATGTATGCCGCGAACCACTACAACCGCTCGGAAGTACCTCGGATAACGGTTAGCGACATGGCGCCCACTTCTACCTCAAAAGAGTACCAAAAAGTCGATTAATGGGCTATCACTCATTTTTGCCTCCATACTAAAAAAAGCCACTTTATCATCCGCATCACTTCCTCCGACAAATTGTGGCACCATTACCCTCTCTATATATCCGGAAAATTCCTCTCCGCGGACCTTCCACCTGAGTTGAACCTCCGTCATCTGGCTTTCCTCCCCAGTGGTGAGTCCCGCTCTTTATCTATCCCCATTGAAATATGTCTTTTGGTTTAATAATCCAACTTGTTGTTTTGTCTTTTCGGGTTGGCGGCCCGACTTCGATATCGCGACCTACGACAACATCTTTTCCTCGACATTCCGGAAGATCCGTGATTTGGGTGGCGGCTCGATCCGTGATACTTGGGATTGACCCGACCTTCTACTCCTACTATCGATCGAGTTGGCAACCATCGGAAAATATAAGCCCCATTTTTTCGTCCCCCTCCCCAAAGAAAGAAAGCCCGTGTCACTTCTCCCCCCAAAAAACGCCCGCCGCCGCTCTTCACACCCCGCCCCCACCTTTCGCCATACCACTCATCGCTCCAGGCCCCACTCCGTATCGTTCCTCGAAGACTTGGGAAGACCAATACTCCCGTCTCATTCCTCTTCTACCTCTTCTCCCCGCTTCCGGCATGAAAACAAAAACGCAAACTCTTTTGATAGCGACTTCGGATGAGGGCGTTATCGCCCGCTGCCCCCAATCCACCATTGTTCCTCCATCTCCTCCCCGGCCTCAAAATTCGCGGCCCTCCGACCACGGAGAAGGCCCCCCATCTAAGGCATCGCCCACCTACCAGCGCCTTCTCCGAAATTGGAACATCGTCCGGGGAAGGAGGTGGCATCCCGCTGCCCGACAAAGGAGGCCGGCGAGCCCATTCCTCCATTTTGCCCTTCCTTCAAGCTCAGGAACCGCGCCTTGGCGGTCAAGGATTCTGCTTTGAAGAACCCGCGCGTGGCTTCTTCCCACCGTTCTATGGGTCTCTCACCTCCCCAGATATGGCATATGCGAAGGTGGTTCCTTTGAGTCCCACGGACTTCCTTCTACGGTTGGGAGAAGGTACTACTTTCTTTTGCATTTGATCTCTTTCTTCTCTCTTTTAGTGTTCTTCGACTTTTGTTCCCTTCTTCCGGATGAGTTTGGATATATCCTTCATGATCCGCGGCTTTGTTTGGTGCCGGTGGATCGATCGATGAACTTAAGGAGGTGGCCGACCTAGCAAGAAGAACTTCGGCGCGGACTGGACAAGCTCGGGCCCAAGGCGAGCTTTCGGACCGCAGCCGCCTTCGCCGCCCACTTGCGTACATGAGCGCGGCCGCCCTCCAGTAGCGAGTCCCTTCAAAGAAAGCACGCCTGCTGCTGGGACTCCCTTTCTCGAAGCACCAAGAAGCTTTGGCGGCACTCCATCGCGCGACATGAGGCCGACATGGACGAGCTCGGGATATCTACCGGCCCCAAGCCGAGAAGAGGGTGGCCAAGAAGGTCGGGGAGGAGATTGACCGTCTCACCAAATAAGGCCGCCTTCTTCCCGAAGCTCCCACCATGCTCCATTATCGAGAGGTCGTTGTGCCAGTAGCGGACTCTACTTTGGAAGGACGCTTGCCGAAGCGGGTAGCCGAGGCTATAGACATGGCAGCGGATCTAATCATAGAAGAAGCCGCCCGATTCGGTGATTCCGAAAGAAATCTTGTGCCTTGAATATAGCTTTGTTTGTGCCCGGCTGGCGTCTTTTGATGCTATGTGTTGTCATACTCTTTCCGCTACTTTTTCTTGTATTTTCCTCCCACCGGTTAGGGATGCACATATTATGTTTTGCTCCTTTTCATCTAATTGTTTTACGCTCCTTGCATTTTTTGCTCTTTGTGTGTGTATTTGTCCTAGTAAAAACTGGCCTCCGTTAAAGCGCATCCCTCCCGTCGGTTGGGGATGTTTGACTTACTTGCTTACGTCGATTGGAGCTCAGCTGCTCTCTCCACCTCCGGCGGGCACTCGCCCGCACATCGCGGAAGCCTCTTTGCTTCGCTGCCCAAATCTTCCGGGGATCGCGGTGACTCCGTCTCACCGCCGCCCACGAGAGACTTTACCTTAGGGTGGCAACTCCTTTTGCCCCTCCAGGTTTGGACCTCTCGTCGCCCAGGCTCATCCCCCCTTCCCTTCACTCGAGGGGTAATGAAAACTCAAACTCAAACAATAATAGTTCCACCTCAAAAAGTGCTTTCGGTTTTATATATGTACAAATAGCTCATGCGGTTTTCGGTCTCTCTCATTACATTTACTCATGAAAGATTTTCAACAACCTTACATTCCACGGCTTATCCACCGCTGTTCCCTCAAAGTTTGTAACACAGTAGGTGCGGTTCCCCTATCCGACCACCCGCGTAAGGCCCTCCCATGCCGGGCCCAACTTCCCTCAGCTAGCTTTTTGGTCTTTGGGTCACTCTCCAAAGCACCTTGTCTCCCACCGCGAATCTCCTCACTCTCGACTTTTTACCGTCTTGCCTCTGCGGGCGGGTGATATTCCTCAATCGGATCGCCCATTTGTGTCTCTCCTTTCCTCCCGCTAGGTTCATGTCTCTAGCGAAATGCCCCATTTTTATCTTATCTTCCACACCCCCGATCCTAGTGGTCGCCGCCACCATCTCGGTTGGTATCCGCGGCCTCTACTCCATATGCCAATCGAAAGGGGTCTCATCGGTGGATGTTAGCGGGGTTGTCCGATAGGCCCAAAGTACTTCGACTTAGTTAAATTCGGCCCGGGTTCCTTTCTTGCCCTCCAGAATTTCCTCTTGAGATTGTTGAGTATGGTTTTGTTAGAGGACTCCACTGCCCATTTCCCCGGGGTTTATATGGGGCTGAGAATCCCTGTTTGATGTGATACATTTGCGGAAAACCCTAACCTTTGAACCGGTGAACCGGGTTCCATTATCCGCGATTATCACATAGAGGCAACCCGAAAACGGCAAATGATGTTTTCCCACAAGAATTTGATCACATGCACCTCCTTCACTGGCTGCGGTATTTGTGGCTTCAATCCACTTTGTAAAATAATCGGTCGCGACCAATAAGAACCTCCTCTTGCCCGGGCCATGGCCATGGGCGGGGTCCCACTATATCGAGGGCCCACATCGCGAATGGCCATGGGCTGAACACAATTGTCGCGGCCCGGCTCTGGCTGGGGCCCATATCAACCGAGAAAATCTCGACACTTCTCACATTTTTTTGAGAATTCCACGGCGTCTCTCTTCATCATGTGAGGCCGAAAACCTGCGTCGAATGCGGTTATCTTGTCGTTCCGTCCGCCCGAGTGGCTCCCGCGATCCCCTTCATGTAGCTTAACTCGGCACCACCTCGAGGCGATCCGGTCCCCAAACATTTCAACAAAGGTCCCTTGAAATTCCTCGATATAACTCTCCCCCTTTAATGTGTATCTCCGAAGCCGCGTTCCAACCTTCGTCTCTCCACAGGATCAACATTCTCCCTCCTCCTAAAAAACGCTTGATGGGCAACATCCCCTTTCGTAAACTTTCGCGGTGTTCATTACTCCTCCACTGGTTCCTCCTCGCGGCTCGGTCTGTCGGTCTTCTCACCTCTATAGTCCTTTCTTCCGATCGGCATGGCTGCGGCCACATATGCCGGGGCATCGGTGTGGCCAGTTCTCCCGCGGTTCAAATGTACAAACCCGGATGCCGAAACTTCGGCGCCCGACCGGTAGGACCTCCAAGTATCTCGCCATCCTGGGACACCGTGCCGCGAATCCACCATTCGCCTGACACACCACCAAATTGGAATCGGAGTACACAGTGAGTTCCTTCACCCCCAAGTCCTCTGCCATTCCCATGCCCGCGATTACCGCCTCATATTCTGCCTCGTTATTGGATGCCGGAATCTCATCGTCAGCTCTAGCCTGTTATTGTCTGGTGTAACCAATACTACTCCTATTCCACTGCCTGCATCTGTGGCTGACCCGTCGGCAAACACTCTCCAACCGTTACCCTCGTCCCATGGGTCCGCTATCCGGTTCCTTTTCTCCCTCATTTTCCAACACCATCTCCTCCCCAGTAGGGTCCTCTGCGGGGAACTCCGCAAGAACTTCGGCGGGGCGAAGGCTTTCTCCATGGGTCCTCACTTGATCTTTGGATCTCATATGCACTTTCGGCATCACGGCCCGTTTCAACATTCTCCCCGATTTCTCGCCCGTCGAGCCTGCTTAAGGGGCAAGTTAAGTGACCACGATCACCGAGTGTGCTTCCAGTAGGGCTTTAGTTTCGGGGCCGAAAATACCAAAGGCGAGGCGTTTTCTCCACGCGACTATACGGGTTTCGCATCAACATCGTCTTTTGCTCGAAAGTATACCGGTCTTTCTATCTTATCCACTACTCGAACAAGGGACCGGTGATTGCGTGTCTGTGACCCGAGATCTGATACAATTTCTCTCCCTCTTCCGGTCGCGACAACAATGGGATCTCCCCCAAATACCTTTTGAGCCCCTGGAATGCCTGCTCACACTCTGCTGTCCATGAGAAATCTGCGGAGTTCCTCAACAGTCGGTACAGCGGCCTGCATTTGTCTGACGACTTCGATATGAATCTATTGAGAGCTGCGACTCTTCCAGCCAACCCGGCCGCACCTCGCTTTCTTTCTGCTGCGGGGGGGCATCTCTACCAAGGACCTAATCTGCTCTGGGTTCGCCTCTATCCCTCGCCGCGTCACAATGTACCCTAGAAACTTCCCTGTGGTCACTCCAAATGTACACTTCTCGGGGTTGAGCTTCAAATTGTGGGTCCGCAATATTCGGAACGTCTCCTCCAACCCCTCCGAATGTTCCTCCTCTGTCATGCTCTTTTCCACCATATCATCGATGTATACCTCCAATGCCTTTCTGCGAATTTTGCCCTCGAACATCTTCTCCGCCGGAATCTTAAAGGTGGCCCTGCATTTTCAACCCAAACGGCATTCCCGTGTAGCGATGGGTGCCTCCTTCCACTCTGAAGGAGGTCTTCTCTGGTCCGGACCATACATCGCCACCTGGTTTGTACCCCATCGATCGTCCATAAATGAGAACATCATTGAACCCGCCCGTCTGTCTACCAAATTTCGTCAACTTCGCGGCATCGGATAAAAATTCCTTTGGGCACTCCAAATTCACATCTGTGAAGTCAACACACATCCCGACCTTGCCATTCTTCTTTGGGACCCAGTTACTATGTTGGACAACCAAACAGTGAATTGCCGCGTCCTTTATAATACCCGCATTCTTCAATCGACAACTTCTTTTTTTCCTTCCGGCGTATTTGGGGTCTCACACCCTTCATCTTCGTCTCACTTTTTTTTTTCCTCCCTCATGTGCAGGCGATGACAAGCGAATTCTGGATCTAAACCAGTGATATCCTCTATCCCCCACGCAAAGACGTCTTTGTTTCTCACCAAACATTGTATCAGTTTCTCCCTCCATTCCTCTTCTAAACTCGACCCTATCGGCGTGAACTTCTCTTCCTCCCCACCGCCCCATGTTTACCGTCTCTATCTCATCAAAGTTTTGGAGGCACCGCGGCTTGCTCCGCCTCTTCCCCACGACCCCCTACACCGATTGCTCTATTCCTCCTCTTCCCCGGAGCAGCGGTTCATCCTCAAACATTGCGGGACATCCTTTTGATTGTATTCTGGTGACTATTTTTGGATGCCACCTGATCTCCGCGGACCTCATAGGTGCCGGTTGGGGTGGAATCGAATAACTTGATAGTATGCGTCGTGACGGCGCAGCAAATTCATCTCATGTATCCATCTCCTTCCCGGGGATTGCGTTATCTTGGGAGCTGGAATCGACCACCATAAACCTTGAGAACAACGTCAATCGGCCTTGATTCTGGCAGCAAGAGCTCCCCCATAGGTTCGATGGCGCTCCCATTGAATCCGTTACAAACTTGTCAGCGGAGGTCTCGGTTGCCGGTTGATTCTCATCTCCTCTAAGCCCCCCGAACAGCAAATCCACGGCTACCGCCGCGATCTACCGAACCCTTTTGACCACATAATTACCCATCGCTATCTTGAAATAACCAACGCATCCTCATCGCGGTGTGTCCACGGCTTCTTCAGGTCTGCGCGGAGAATATAATTGTCTCTTCCATTGTCTCCTCTCAGTATCTCTGTCCCTCGGTGTGACTCATTGACCTGCTTGGATACTTCGGGTCCTTCGACCTTGTCTCGGGGGGGCATTATGGCTCGGTCTTTCCCGCTGAAAATAACATTTATAGTTCCCATTATCCGCCCGGCCGCTGCACCCTGCTCCCTATTTTGAGGTTCACCCACAAATTCCCTCAGCATCCCTTTCTCCACCAATCTCTGGACTAACCATTTTAAGGCATAACAGTCGTTGGTCTCGTGATTGTGCACCTGGTGATAGTCGCAGTATGGCTTGTTAGGCATTTCAGCCGGAATGGTTCATGACCCTTCATATCCTTGCACATTTTTATCAGCGGCAATATCTCACTCAACGGTCTCACCGGTACGGTTCGGTCTCCAATTCGCGGTATGGCTTCCTCTCTCTCTGTTCTCTTGAACTACTTCCTCCCTCTTTCGGCCTCGGCGATTGTCCATGTATCTCTCTTTGCCCCGGTCTTTTCCCCGGTCTTCTGCGGCGCTCCCCTCTTTCTCCAACAATTGATCTTGTCTTGCCTCCCTTCTTCCGATTCATACGCATGGTATCTTCGTACCTGATGTATTTTTCTACCCTTCGGGTACAATTCATGCAAAGATCGCAATCTCGTTCTTAGCCCGCAGATTGATGGACCCGGCTGTTTGTTCGGGTCGCATTTTTCAATGCTATTACGCCGCGTTCTCGTCCGGTTTTTTCCACCTTCAAGGTCTCGGCCTTGAAGGCGAATAAATACTCTCGACGACTCGAGGTGGATCTTTGTCTAACATTGAATAGGGCGATGTCTACCACCCTCCTCTTTCCGATGTATAAAATGGTCCACAAATGCTTTTTCTAGCTCTTTGGAAATTCGTTATGCTCTTTGAGGGTAATCGATAGTACCGATCGGAGGCCCCACCCCTTAAAATTGCGGGAACATCATGCACCGCACCATCGTACCTCATACCTCTTGCCAGAGGCATCTATCTGTCTGAAGTGATGGATGTGATCTGCCGGGTCCCGCGGCCGTCATACCTCCGAACCTCGGCTGGTTGAAGCGTTTTGGTACCTCGGACGTCCATATCAGGCGTCCGCCAGGGTTCGCGATTCAACCCCGCCACCACTGGCATCTTTGGGCCCTTGTCTGCGTTGAAGATTAAGCCTCTCTCATTTGTTAATCATTTGTTGGACTGCTCCCATTGTTAATCCGGTCACCGGATTGTCCACTTGAGTCGGTCCTTGCTCCTCACCCTCCGCCTTTTCTCCCTCCCGCTTCCTCTTCACCCCTCCGGATTCTTCCTCCCTTCTCTCTTTTTCTCTCCTCAGCTCCTCATTTTCCTCTCTCAGCCTCCCAATTTCTTCTCTCATCAGCCGTGCTTCCTCCTCGCTCTTCCCTCCTCCCTCCTCTCCTTCTTCCACCGCCTCCCGGCGTTTTGCTCCGCCTCTCTCTTCTTCGGGGGGCCCACCCACCGCTTCTTTGGTGCCATTTCTATCTTGTCGTCCCCACAGACGGCGCCAAATGTTACAACACAAAATAGTGAGGGCAAACCCTTTCTTTAGACTACCCTTTACAAACTGCTATCCTCCTTCTTCCTTTCAAGACCTCTCTCTCCTTTTCACTCTTGGCCGCCTCCTCTTTTTTCTTTTTCCTCCCCTCTTTTTCTTCTCTTCTCTCCTCTTTTATATCCACTCTCCTTTCATCTCAACCCTCCACCTGTCTCCTATCTCGCGGTCCCTCCCTCCATGTGTTTCTTTCCGTAATCCACAATTTCAAGGTTTGCCATCCCAATCAGTGCGGTGCGGCCTGAGTTATGTTAAGTCCGGCCCAAATCCCAATGCTATTTCCAGACGGTATCATGCCACTACAGGGGTTCCAAAGTCACACCTAAAAATTTACCAACAACAGTGAAAAAAAATCAAGAAATTAAAGCATATGCTCACTGATTTAAAACCTCAACATGTTTGACAATTTTTAACTTTGACAAATGATGATTGCAAAAACTAGACATTTCTAGACCGTTAAATATTTTTTCAAAATTGGACAACAAATTTTATCTAAGTTAGAGGACATCTCTAAAAAAAATCTCTATTTTTTTTTCCATTTTTTTTTTTATTATACATGTAAAATTTTTTTTATTTTTTTTTTTTTTGAACATGTAAAAGTTATATGATTTTAACATTGAAAGATAATCCTTTGTGAACAACTTAACCAAATATATACGACAAAGTACTTAAATAAAACTTACAGTAAAACTTATTTCCAAACTTCCGATTCAACGGGAATCGAAGGAAAGTCGTCTTCTTTTCTTCATTCTCAGTTTAACTCAGTACTACAAAACCAACTACATCGGATGTCCATTCCTCATGCACCACAGACTGCAATATCCTCATTCAAACATTTCCATCTTCCTTCTCAAGATCACAACAAAGCTATACATGTGGCACTTTTGAGAGAATTCATTCCCTTGAGTTATAGTTACTTCAAGAATCTTTTTGTTTTCTTCAGTGGTGGTGTTATAAAAAAAGCTGAGGGTACAACAACTTCAGAGCTGCTATCATTGCCGTCTTGATTAATTATGACACTTCAAGAAGTAAGGTGATCTGAGAGAGGTTAGGTAATGATAATGGCAATTAGAAGCAACACGAGACCCATTGCAAAGTTTAGCTTGATGTCTAATCTCAAGGATCCTGCCTAGGACTAAGACCATCCTGCGGCATTTGCAACGTAACATGATAAAGTTATGCGCAACTTAAATAAAACTTTTTCATAAAATAAATATTGAGTACAAATGTTCCGATCCAACGTCTAGAAATGCTTCATTTAAAAAAATGTTATGACTATGTAAATGAATCATCTATCTAGGAAAGAATAGACTGACAAAGCGGTGACCTATTACAGAAACAAGGAACTGAGTAATACCCATAAATGTTTTCTTGTAAATAATTGGCAATTTGCAACACCTCACAAACATTTTAATGTAAATATTTTTCTTTATTCCAATACAATTTCATGATCAATCATCCCCATATAGAAAAGGATTGAAATTGTACATGTATTCTAACCATAATCTTCAGGTATTCAAATGAAAAATTTTATAAAACTTTCAAGAGGGGTTCCAAAGTCGCACCTAAAAATTTACCAATACTAGTGAAAAAAAATCCAGATGGTAAAATATTTTCATAAAACAAATGACCGAAGTTAGATGATACATGGGATAGCCACCCAAAATATTACAAAGATTGTTAAAGGAGTTCCTCAACAGTGCCAAGGTGGATAAAAATACACCCCCTCTGAACTACAAGAAAGAAATGCTACACCCGGAAGAGTCTATCTACTTGCAGTAAGGGCATCCCAATTAAACATGAAGTCGCCGAACGTAAAGTTCTTTTGTCCTTGTGGATCCCATCCAAAACCATAGAATCCCTTTGATAGGTTGGACAACCTTTCCAATGCATATATGTTACCATCTCTTAAAATCAAATTGTTCCTTGCATTCCATACGCCCCTAAGTTTTATTGGTTCTGACATCATCCCCTATTAACCACCCACTGCACTCGGGTATGGGGTGTTATATGAAAAAGCACTGGACTTGACTTTAATTTGAACTCTTTACTTGTTGATGTGGGACTATTGAATTTCGGTCCAACATACCAATAATCTCCACTTTGAACAGTAATCCAAGCAGGATTTTGTCCTAGGTTCAATTCATCGCCACTTTGCACGATCTTATGTCTTTTTCGCCTTGGGAGGATCCAAGGGGTTTGTAGCCTACCCGAACTTTCAACAAAAAAAATGACTAGTATTAAGGCCCTGTTTGGCAACATGAATTGCCCGACCTGTAGAAGGAATAAGACCTTGTAAACCAGGTCTTAGTGTTTGGTCCCGTCCATTTTATGAATTGGGGCCACAACTAATGAGTAGGGTATAAACCAGGTAGATTGTGAAACCAAAAAAAACGTGTATAGTGGATCTTTGGGTTTAGGTGAGATAACGTAATACACAAGAGAAATACAGGAGAGAGAAAATATCATTTTATTATTCATTCAAGTTATACACTCAAAAAATTGAGATTTCTTCTTCACCCACTCATTTTCTTCTCTCACAAATTTCTCCTTCACCTTTCCAAATTAAAATTATAGATTATAAATAGGAGGAGCAAGCAACAAAAAAAACATAAATGGTTTATGGTTTCTTCTTCTTCACCACCTCCATTCCAATCGACCGACCATCACTTTGATTCTTCAATGAAATTATGTTGAATTGAAGTTTGGGTTTTCTTTTTGAAGTTATTGATACGGGTTTTCTTTGGTCGATTTGTGTTTTTTTTTTTTTTTTTTTGAATTTTTATTCCATTTGGGGAGTTGAAAAAAATATAATGAAAAACAGCACGAGACAATCTCTCTAAAGAAAAAGGGACCAAACAGTTTCTAGAGTAACTACTTTTTGAGTATCCATCACTTGTTTTCCATACCCTAAACATGGTCGAGTACTACCGAATTTCACATGGCCAAACAGAGCCTAATAGTGTACAATTTACCCTAAATAATTAGTAGTGAAGAATAATAGCAGCAACCCACCTAGCGTGAGGATCCTAGATCCGCCCCTGTTTGTCGTGGTCATCTCGTGGTACATCATACTCAAGGAACCGCACGACCAAACCATTTGAGTACGAGTGGAGAGTTTCTTGTAAACACATGAGATTTCATTTTTTTAGTTAGATCCTTATAAAGTTATAAGTGCATCTGTCAGAGAGCCTAGCGCTTTTGGCTACTTTTTATTGACCCCAATTATGTTCAATGGTTTTTCTCTGCAGTCCTAATTCATTCCACTTCATTGCAACATGTACGGTTCCCCTCCTCGGTTAAATTATTCTTTCAAATTAAACTGTAGAAGGCACTTGTCGCTACACCATTTTAAATAGACCCAACCGCTTTTGTTTATGAAAACTTGTTTTTACTCCTTGGTCCACCTATCGTAGCAGCACCATGTCTCTAGCCCGAAAGCTCATATGGCCCAAAGGCCTATCACATATTTACAAATGAAAGAAATCCCAACTAATACTTTGTGGGATTTGAACTTGCAACATGAAAAGGGGGTATTATTATCTCTCTAATATATCTTCTCTCTTCTCTCTCCTTATTTCTTTAAATATTTAACATAATTAATTGTTGTGTTTGACATCTCTTTAGTATTTCAAGAATGAGTTGGTTGGATGTGATTATGAGAATTTTATATTTTTTGTTGCATTTCTAACTATTTAGAAATTTTTGGTATGATTATAATATTATATATTTTTGAAAGGGCCAGATATATGCATATATGAGTAATCCGATTAATCACCGATTAACTGTATATCGCTCCTTGACCGCTTAGCCCTGAAAACTGATTTTGACTGTTTAGGTTTGTGCATTGAAATAAGCGTAAGTTTGTAAAATTTAGATGAGAAATGTGTTAGGTTTGTGGAACCGTCGAGCTTTGCTCCAGTGTCCGATGCCGCGGTCTCGATTTTTCAGCTTGGAGAAGGGGGCGCAACCTGCGCTCTGGTTGGCTTTGGAGAAGGCGCACCCTGCGATCAACTTACTAGAAGTCAGCAAAAAAGGAGGCGCACCCTGTGCTCGACCATGCCTTGGTCAAGGCGCACCCCGCGCTCATGCTCTCCGGAATTTCGCCAACTTTATGAAATTTCGACCCAAAGCCCATTTTCTCACCATTTTCTATGTGTACCTATATAAAGGAAATAAATTAGGGTTTTGAGACAACTTTGACAAATTCATTTCTTGGGTATTGTGGGAGCTCTATTGAGCTAGGGTTTGAGTGAGGCCTCTTGTTCTTGATTCTTACTACCTCTTGTAAACTCTCTAATCTTTACTATAAAGGAAACCAGGCTCTTATGTGGACGTAGGTAACATTTACCGAACCACCTAAATCTTTGTGTCTCTTTGCATTATTTACTTCCTTATTTATTGTTTGCTTGTTATGGGTGATGATAAATTAGTGGTTTTGCTTTGTTGAGTTTGTTGTGATAACTACCAAAGTCTTGGGTGGGTGATTTCCTTGGTGTGATCTCCAAGTTGAAATCATTTGGATTTGAAAGTAGCTAAATTGAGGTGTGACTTTCTAGTGAAATCTCCCAACAAATGATATCAGAGCCACGGTTTGAATCATTGGAACAAAGTGTGTGAGGAAAGACTCCACCTTTAGTAGAGAGGCTAAGTGTTTGTAGAAATTCCTCTGAGAAGTTCTCCACCGTTGTTTTGGTTTAGTGGAAGTTATGACAACCGACAAAGGAAGCTACAAAATAGAGAAGTTTGATGGTACAAACTTCAGCTATTGGAGGATGCAAATTGAGAACATACTCTATCAAAAGGATTTGTATGAACCTTTAATGGGGGAGAAGCCAACGAGTTACGAGCAAAGTGAATGAGATTTTCTAGATAGAAAAGCATTGGCGACAATCCGATTGAGTCTCTCAAAGTCGGTGGCCTTCAATATTAAAAATGAGAAGACGGCGGCGTCTCTCATGAAGGCACTCACGTGCATGTATGAGCAACCTTCGGCCACGAACAAGGTCTATTTGATTACCAAGCTCTTCTCCATGAGAATGTCGGAGAATGATTCCTTCAAGGACCACTTAAATGAATTCAATCAAACGAAAGACCAATTGGAGTCGGTTGATATTACATTTAGTGATGAAGTGAGAGCATTGGCGTTAATAGGACAAATGCCTCCAAGTTAGAAGGCTACAGTTGCGGCTATTAGTGGCTCGGCAGGAATGAATAAGTTGAAATTCGACGATATTGTTAGTATGATACTAGCGGGGGAAATTCGAAGGAGTTCGGATGGGGCCTCGACATCGGGTTCGGCTTTAAGTACCGAGAGTGAAGGGATGCATGTGCACAAGGGTCGTGGTAGACCGAGAAATAGAAGGGGGAGAATGAACTCTCATGCCCCTAGCGATGAGCCTAAAGATGATAGTATCATTATATGTTACAATTGTGGTTTGCCTCTAGCCACTATAGTAACCAATACCAAGCACTAAGGAATCAAGAAGCTAATGTAGTTGAAGTGGAAGATGATATTTTGATATGTTCGATGGAGAACAACCAGGAGTCTTGGGTTTTAGATTCCGGTGCATCATTCTATGTGACCTCAAGTTTAGAGTGTTTTGAGAACTACACCAAAGGTGACCTTGGAAAGGTCTTTCTTGGTGAGGACCAATCTTGTGCCATTGTTGGCAAAGGTAATGTCTGTGTCAAGTTGAAAGATAGGACATGGCTATTGAGGGATGTTCGACACGTTCCGGATTTGAGGAAGAATTTGATTTCGGTGGGTCAATTAGCTAGTGAAGGATTTGTTACAATCTTCACAAAGGATACTTGGAAAGTCTCTAAGGGTTCTCTAATAGTCGTTAAAGGCGACAAGGATGGTACTCTCTACATGACCGCACACGGGTATGGGTCGAATGCCGTGGCAAATGGCAAAGAGGATCCGAATGTTTGGCACCGCAGACTTGGTCACATGAGTGAGAAAGGAATGCAAGTCCTTCACTCCACTGGTAAACTCCCGTTAGAGTCGACGGACTTTGACTTCTGCGAGAATTGCATGTTTGAAAAGCAGAGAAGGGTGAGTTTTCAGGAGATGGGTCGAACTCTGAAAGCTAGGAAGCTTGAGTTGATTCATACAGATGTCTGAGGGCCAGCTAATGTCTCTTCACTTGGCGGAAAGTTATATTGTATGACTTTCATTGATGACCATACTAGGAAGGTATGGATCTATTTCTTGATACACAAGTCCGAGGTATTGGAAGTGTTCAAGACATGGAAGACCATGGTTGAGAATGAGACATACTTCAAGGTGAAGAAGCTGAGATCCGATAATAGTGGAGAGTATGTTGATTCAGGTTTTGAGAAGTATTGTGCTAACAATGGCATCAAGATGGAAAAGACTTTGCGAGGGACACTTCAGGAGAATGGGGTCGCAAAGCGGATGATTAGAACTGCGTACACTAGCAGGCTTGCCTAAGCAATTTTGGCCAGAGAGTGTTAGCACATGCGGCTTACGATCAACCCGACCGTCACCCCCTACCTTTGGATTTTAGGATTCCAGAGGAAGTGTGGAGCGGGAAGGATGTGAACCTTTCCCATTTTAGAGTGTTTGGGTGTGAGTCCTATGTGCACACTAGTGACCAAGCTAGGAGTAAGCTTGATGTCAAGTGTACCTTCATTGGATATGGCGATGGTGATCTTGGTTATCATTTTTGGGATGACCAAAACTGGAAAATTATTCGAAGCAGAGATGCCTTGTTCAGTGAGACGGTTTTGTACAAGGACAGAAAAGAAGCATTGCCCGTGGAGCCGGTTACAAATAGTGGCACTGAGTATGTTGAGTTGGAAGGCTATGATGTGAGTCGTGGTGTTGTGGAAGTTCCACAGTCAGATGATAATAGTAGTGACTTGGGTGAAGAGACTACGCCACCAAGTCCATCTCTACCTCGTGCACTAAGGAGGTTATCCAGGCAAACTGTACCGAGCATGAAGTATCCTCCATCCACCTATTTATTTACTAATGATGGTTAACCTCATTGCTATGATGCGACATTGGAGGTTGGTGATGCTAGCGAGTGGGAGCTTGTTATGCATGATGAGACGAAGTCCCTCGTCTTTAGTGTCACTTAGGAGTTGGCCAAAGTACCCAAGGAGATGACTCTACAGTGCAAATGGGTGTATCAAGTCAAGAAGGAACATGATGGTTCCAAGAGATATATGGCAATGATATTCTCCCCAAATACTTTTCAGTCAGTGTTTAGTATTGTTGAACAAGAATATTGCAGTTTGTGGTGTGTTAGGAATGGACATCCGAAGTAATTTATTTTGTGGTACTGAGTTAAACGGAGATCGAAGAAGAAATCACAACTTTCATTTGATTCCCGTTGAATTGGAAATTTGGAAACAAATTTTACTGTAAGTTTTATTTAAATACTTTGTCTTTTTTATTTGGCTAAGTTGTTCAAATAGGACTATCTTTTAATGTAGAAATCATATTTCTTTTTTATGTTCTGGAGAAAAAAAAACATTTTCATTTATTCGAAAAGAATATACTACAAAAAAAAAACGAAGTTCCATGAACTTGCTCAGCTTTCAGAGTATACCATTCGAAGCAACCTTTCATAAGGATCCGCGTTTGATAGAGGCAGATGAATGGCTTGGATCGTTTTGATGCCACATGTAACTATAACTTAATGGAATTCTCTTAAAGGTGCCACCTGTATAGCTTTGTTGTGATTTTGAGAAGGCGGATGGAATTGTTTGAACGAGAATATTGCAGTCTATGGTGTGTGAGGAATGGACATCCGAAGTAATTGATTTTGTAGTACTGAGTTAAACGGAGATCGAAGAAAAAATCACAACTTTCATTCGATTCCCGCTGAATTGGAAGTTTGGAAACAAGTTTTACTGTAAGTTTTATTTAAATACTTTGTCTTCTTTATTTGGCTAAGTTGTTCACATAGGATTATCCTCCAATGTAGAAATCATATTTCTTTTAAAGGTTCTGGAAAAAAAAACAACAACATTTTCTATTATTCGAAGAGAATATACTACAAAATAAAAACAAACAAAAAAAATCGAAGTTCCATTAACTCGTTCAGCTTTCATAGTATACCATTCGGAGCAACCTTTCATAAGGATCCACGTTTGGTAGAGGCAGATGAATGGCTTGGATTGCTTTGATGCCACATGTAACTATAACTCAAGGGAATTCTCTCGAAGGTATCACATGTATAGCTTTGTTGTGATTTTGAGAAGGTAGATGGCAATGTTTGAACGAGGATATTGCAGTCTGTGGTGTATGAGGAATGGACATCCAAAGTAATTGAATTTTTAGTATTGAGTTAAATGGAGATCGAAGAAAAGATGGTGACTTTCCTTCGATTCCCGTTGAATTGGAAGTTTGGATACAAGTTTTACTGTAAGGTTTATTTAAGTACTTTGTCTTCTTTATTTTTCTATGTTGTTCACATTGGATTATCTTTTAATGTAGAAATCATATTTCTTTTGGATGTTCTGGAAGAAAAAAAAAATCTTTTATTCAAGATTAGGACGACTAGTAATCACCGGAGTTACAAGCGCAGATTTTATCAAATCAATAACTTTCTTATCTCTAATGTCCCTAATTAACGCATTAATCACCATCCCCACATTCATCCCATCCAATATAGTACACAAATCTCTTTTCACATACCACAAATAACCTGCAAAGTTTCTTCGATCTAATAACCCTCGACACATTATGTGCATTCCTCCCAGGCCTAAACGCATAAGACTTCTGCGAAAACCGTGCCTCATAAATCAGCTCCAACATCATCAACAAAACTTCCTGAACAACCCTATCTTGAAACGCTGCAGGCTTAGTAGTCATCAAAATAGTTCTAATTTTCCTTTTTGACAACCCTTGAAGATCCGTTTTATCCTTAGGCAACCTAACAAAAAAATCCAACCTAGAACCCCACTTAAACCTATTATCCAAAACCGCATTCCTAAGCGCCAACAAATCTTCCAACGTAAATTTCTGTATTGCACTTTTCGGCATAAATGTACCAATCTCATCAGCACTAACTTTCTGATAAGCTAATACCCACAATTCAAAATGACGTAAATAGTCAATTAAATTACTTACAGTCTTATCAGGTTCATGAAAATTCTCAATCCACATTGTTGAACATATCACTACACCGTCTTCTCTCATTAAGGTGGATACATCATCTGGATCAGTAACAACTCTCCTTTGCAGTGCTATATTCGACATACATCGAAATAAAGACACCCTATTTTTGTTAAAAACTGGTTTAGTGAAATGGGTATTTGTTAAATTAATCAAAAGTTTAGTATAACTAAAGATTGTGAGGCGTCGATGCATTGAGTTATTGATTTTTTTAAATCATGTTAAGATATATGATTCAAAGAGTATTCAGGTGTACTCAAGTGTTGGGTATTATGTTACTCAATTACAGAGAGAGAGAGAGAGAGAGAGGACACCAAAGAACCCAAGAACGTTCGCTCCGTCACTTCATTATTTAGGCAGAGTGTAGTGTTTTGCGAGCACGAAGGTTGTATATATACACCTCCACTAGTATTTTATAACCCCTCTTACACACTAATAGTTTCCACACCTAAAATGGTATCCAATGCAATAAAGCAGGGCTTAATTTAATGAGATTCGGTAGTTGATAAGCACCCAAAAGTGTAGTATAGTTTAAGCCTCTTAATACTATTACATTTAGGTCAATTATGTTTATAATAAATAAGAGTTAGTATTGTTTACGTGTTTTTTTTATATTTCAGGTCTTGAAATTGCTTATGCACTTAAAGATGTCATTTTGCATGGAAAATGAGTCAAGATGATTGTCGAGGAAGTTCTACGTTTTAAACCCAAGAATCATGAAGAAAAACTTTTTTCAAGCCCAATCAAAGTCAATTCGGATAGAAAAAGAACATAAAAATCAATAGAACTTCAAATAGGCAAATCTTTGGACTCGGGACTCAGAATTGGGCCTACTTTATGTCAAAACGACCGTCTCGGAATAAGTTTTCCAATGGACCCAGCCTTGCCCTAATCAGAGTTCTAAAAGTGGACGAAAATAGTACTAAAGTAATTTCTAACAGTTGTGGCCTCTTTAAACTTAACCTAATGGACTTTGGGCTCACATTAGAGGCCCAAAGTCCTCTTTTTTGGCCCATGCACGAAAAAATTTAACCCTAACCCTCTCCTATATAAATAGGGTTAAGGCTAAACTTAATACTCCTCTTCCAGCACCCTTTTCTTTAGTGTAGAGTAGTTTAGTTAAGTAATTAGGGTTTATTCTTATAGCCTTCACCTCCATTAAACCTCCATTAATAAAACCTAGTTTTATTCAATTTATTGTTTCAATGTCTTTTATTTACTGTTTTGATATTGTTCATCCAATGAAACCAGGCTAAACCTCCATTAGAGGAGGTTTATGAAGCCACGTGAGGATGATTAGCTATTAGTATTATTGTTTTGCATCAAGAACGTAAAGTTCTTTGTTATGAGTGATAAGCACCCAAAATTGTATTATAAAACCCTGTAGAGACATAACATTTCGGTTAATTATGTACTTAATAATCATGAAATAATCGAATTTTTTTTGTTTTTGCAGATTTGCGCAACCAACATAAAAATGAAGGTAAAGCTAGTATTTAAACACGGAATAGTGTGTTTACATAAAGCTTCCGAGTTAGCTTATGCAAAACTCAACAAAACCTACCTAATGCCCACGAACTCCAACAGGATGAGTCCAAGTCAGAAAGGGATTACGTGCACAGAAGAATCAGACTTCTGAAGCTCATATCTTTTAAACCGGGACTCAAATTTCAGCGAATGAGCTGCTCAGACGATCAGTGCAACAAACTCTACACAAAGGCTGGAAGTTGTAAAAATGCCAAAAGACTGGCCCGCCACTGTACACAGCATGCGGACCCACTCTACAGGCCCACAAGATTGGATGAGTCATCAAGCAAGTCAAGACAAAATATGCAAATTATTGGCACAAAATGTGGAGTCTTCAAGAGAGGTCGTCCTAACGAATTTGAGAGAATATCGAGCATGTCAGTCACATCAGCTCTTGTGTTTGTCGTAGCACCAAACACACACCTCCATACCAGTATTTTAAGACCTATATTAATGTTATTAATGGGACCCTGGCATGGAGGAAAATGTGTTTAGGATTGCAACACCTATTGAAGATCTTGATGCAAGATGCAATGCTGTAATATTGGCCCAAGTGCCAATTTAACAGGGAATGCACTGAAGACGTTCCCATACGTTTTTATTGAAGTTTTCTTATTACTTGGCTTGAATCCAGACGAGATGAAGGTTAGATCTAACCTTGACTAGTTAATTAAGGGCAATGGGCAACAGTCCTTTTAAGGATATAAAAACAAAAATACGGTTTGTACATACAAAAATTCAATGCTTGCCTCCTCTTTGTACAAATTTATGTTAAGACAACCATTCACGTCTAAGTTTTTTTGCTTTAGAGGACTAGAGACTAGAGATAAACAGAGGGTCTTGGATCTATATAACCACTGCATTTTCTATTATTTAAATCATAACAATGTATGTTTGAACTAAGATGTTAACATTTATGATTTATATAATTGTGGTCAACAACATGCATTAGTATCTCAAGAAATTATATTAACAAGTAATGCTAGAATACCTAACAATTCATTCAACATCAACTCACTGGTCAAGAAAGAAACAGAAAAAAGAAGCAAGGGCTTACTTGTATTGGGCTAGCGGCCATTAAATCACCAGCAACTCCACCCCCAATAACGCGGCCGTCAGGACCAGTTAATCACACATTTTCTCTCTCTCTATTTCTATTTTGTGCAACAAGAATAGGGTTTCTCTTTCTCAAAACTCAAATCTATTCAAATTTTGAGTTAAGCGGGTATAAACTTTGGGTTCAGTTAAATTTTTTAATTTAACTTTGGGTTCACTCAAATCTTGGGCTAGTTCCCCCTTCTTTGATATCTAGCGGGATGAGTTCAACTTTGGGTTTTTAAAATCCCTCTTTCAAATTTTTAAATTTTTAAACTTTGGGTTCAGTCAAATCTCAGGGAGGGATAAGTTAAATTTTTAGCAAATAATAGAGCGGGAACTAGCCTGAGAGAGCTCAATTTTTTTCATACACACTGTGCCCGAAATTTCAAATTCCAACCCATTCGACGGTTTCATAAAATCTCAGTAATCCGACCCTCATTATCTCGTGCTTGTTATAGGAGAATTGTTTTTCAAGTGTCCATCCATAATTCCATTATGGCTTCGGTTATCTAGCATGCATGTAACTTAGATGTTCATCACGTTTTCATTACCATTAAACATTATATATGCAAATAAGAACCCGTAAATGAATATGGTATTATTTTTATTGCCTAGCATGTTTTAAATGAGATCACTAGCTCTTTGATGTTGGCGGGGTTCAATCCCCATCGCTCTAGTTGGTATCATCACCCAAATATTTTACCAACTTTACTAGTTGCCACCTGCGAGTATGTTATGATTGCATTGTTTCGATATGTAACCGCTCATTTTGGAATTCATAAGAATAAAAATAACTTTGGGTGGAATATGTGTTTGTGATCACCTTCTGCACACATCTAATTGTCTTCTTTTAACAAAATTTCTAAATAGATAATAACATTCTCAAATCGCAGTAACTAACAAACTCACTAATCGTTTATAAGTAGGAGACCCGACCCATAACTGTGTTTGTTTGGCTCAGAAACTAATTTTTTTCGCAGGAATACACAGAGCGCGCCACACGCCCTTCTTAGCCAAATTCGCTCTAAAGTGCCTAGACATCGCCCGAGGCAAGAGCGCACCCCGCGCCCTTGTTAGGCAAATTCCAAGCGCGTCCCACGACCTTGTCTGCATAAGCCCAATTTCGCAGGTTAGTTCAAACTTTCATTTTTTTAAGTTATTCAGTGTTGTTATCTACTTGAATACACTAAAATCGCGTATACAAGACGCTATTCACACGCGTAGCAAGGAGACATTCAGGTACTCCTTCTTCCACTCCTCACCTCTCCTGTTAGAGGATTTATTCTAGCATATCAGAGTTGTTTTGAGTGTTGTCGCGTTTTCTTTAACATTGGACTTAGCCTTGCATGAGATTAAGGTCAGGTAAGAGAAAAATGACTAACGTCATCTATCGTGAACGTCAATGCACACACCTATCTAGAATTCCACACACTACACCTGCAACAATGGTTGAAGAAAGAGAGACTCCTCTCTCTGACTTTTACAAAGCCCTCAATGATAGCCCTAAGTCTTGCATCGTTCTTACAGACCCAGTGGGGGATTTTCGAATCCCCCAAATATATTTAATTTGTTACCGGTTTTTCATGGGTTAGACCATGAGAAACCTTATCAGCATATGAATAGGATTGAACAAGTTCTTACCACATTCCATCATCCTACGGTAGGCGCGGAACAAATTAAACTGAAGGTGTTTCCTTTCACTCTAGCTGATAAGGCGGCGTCTTGGTTAACTGCCCAAGCGCCTAATTCTATGGACTCATGGGCCAAACTTGTTCAATTGTTTATAGAACACTTTTACCCACCATTGAAGACAGATGAAATGCTTTCCAAGATTCATTTCTTCCGCCAGAATCCTCATGAATTCTTTTCAGAGGCCTGGAATCGTTTCACTGATCTTCTTATAGAGTGTCAACACCATAACCTTGCGAAAGACATGTTAGTTCTTGCCCTTTTCAAGGGGCTTTTACACCATCACAAAAAGGTCCTTGATATAATGAATGGGGGTATTTTCCTCAGTAAAGGAGCCTTATAGGCTTTTAGAATATCAAACAAAGCGTAATAATAACTGGGGGGTAGTGACGATATCCCCTGCTCCGCTAGTTCTTCTTCAACAGTTAAAGCTACCAGTATGTTTGAGGTTAATTCTGATCCTGAACTTAAAACTCTAATTGAATCCCTCACTAAAAGGTATAAGCTATTTCTGTTCAACAAAAGCTTACCCATGTCATGAATCTGAGCCGAAATATATGAAAGAGTATAGTAAGGCGGTGGATAGAATTTGGAGAGGGAGGTTGGGTGATATGGAGAAAGGGGAGAAAGTAAGTTTGGTTTTGAGTTAGTCTAAAGACTTGACGAATGTGCTAGAGGTGGCGGTGCGGAATGTTAGTGTTTGTGAGTATTTTTCTAAGAAAGATACATGAAATGATGCTCTCAAATTGGTTCGAGTGTTTATGGAAGAAGTAACAAAAGAAATGGGCCCTTCTTTCTTAGAATTGCTCGGTGAAACAATGTTATTTAGATGATATACTAGAAGTCCCTTGGTTAACTTTGTTTTGCGAATTACTCGCATTCAACCATGGAAAAGTGTCACATATATTTACAATTGCAGTTTATGTCAATTTCCATTGTTATGATTGATGAAAAGTGAACTGGCAAATATGAAGAATATAGCATGTTTTAGTTTACAATTACTGCTTGATACACATGTAAGCTTTCTTTTAGTTTGATTGTAACTTCTTATCTCTATTCCTATTTCCCTTTTTTAATTTCTTTATTCACTGTGCTTCTTGGATGTAGTGGGAGGATGATACAATCCATTCCTCTTCTCAAGGATCTCCAAATCGTCCACACTTACCCAGCCCAAAAAGGAGGCTCGTGACTCATTTAAAAAGGAAACCGAATAGGATTTTGACTGGAAGGAGAAAACCTAAGAAGTGGAGTTCATTTGAAGAGCAAGCTTTAATCGATGCCGTCAAAAAGTGAGCGATTTTGAAGTGCTTGTTCCTAAAAAATTTCCTCTAAATTTCAAAGCTTTTTGTTACGATTGGATGTGAATAAATGGTTTGATCTGTTTTTTCCTATTGCGATGGTGAAGGTATGGGAGAGGGAACTGGTCGACGATCTTAGACAACAACTCCGAAATATTTGAAGAGAGAACTGCGGTAATTCTTGTATTGGATGTCCGTCTAGAAAAAAAATCCTATGGACTCACACCCTTAAAAATAATAATTAAGTATATATTTACAGGGTGATTTGAAGGACAAGTGGCGAAATATGACAAAATAGTTGTTTTTTAACAATAAATGGGCGATTTGCTGCTTATGGATCCTAGAGGTATGACCGTATGAGAAATGTTTGTTTACCCAGTGTTTATTATCTTTGCATCCCCGTGTTCCTCTTTATAAACAAGTCAATTTTGAGAAAGATATAATCATATCACCAATGGAATAATGGAGCGCATTGCTATCTCTTTGTAGGGAATACCATGCTCTCGGTGTTGACCGGTATAGTTGCTATTATTTGTTGTATGCAGATAAAAGAAAACAATAGAAGACAAGGACAGAATAACAATTTTAACCAAAGCTTAGGTCGTCCCCTTAAGGAAAGATTTAAGCCCGCTTCCAATGGTGCGAGAAAGGCAATATGTCTTCCTCCACCTATTCAATGGTTAACAATAGCCTAACTTTGCACTAGAACAGACTACCCTCTAGAACAGCAATATAACTCTCTCTGACGGCTGACAGGAAGAAGAGAAGAGAAGAAGAATAAAGCAATTAATGGTTTCTGTTTCTCTGATTCATTTGGGTTGGGATGAAGGGATGTGTATCCACGATTTATGGTTTTCTCTTGGATTGGATTCGCTGGTGTATAGAGGCAGCAGCAGCACGACTTCTGTCTCTCTCTGTATAGAGATAGCAGCAGCAGCACGACTTGTGTCTCTCTCTACACTCGAGTTCTATCCTATCTCTCTCTGCCTCTGTATTGTAATCTAATGTCGCCCTCTATGAACACAGCAGTGTTTATATAGAGGATCATTCGGTTACCAGATGGGATGTGAGAAGGACACCTCTCATAGTCGGTTTCAGCCGAAACTTGTTAGGCAATTGGTAATCCACTACCCACTAGTCAGCAAGCCCAAGCCCAAGCCCAAGCCCAAGCTCGACGCGGCTCGGTGCGGGGCGGGCGGGCGGGCGTGTGTGGCTTTGGGTGAGTCCTCCCTCCTAACACAAAAGCCTTTGTACCCTAAGGGCACGCCCTTATGCTAGAGGATCACCTCATATACCTCACTTGCTAGTGGTGGTTCACCAATGTGGGACTAAACAACACACAAGTGTTTTGAAATACACTTGGAGATTCCAACATTATTTTCATGCAGCTTAAGAATAGGCAGATTTTCTATCTTATGTTGGGATGTTTGGAATGGTTGGAGAGGGTGAATATGATTTGTATCCTATGGTGGTTTCCAAGGAACATTTGTTTTCTTAAATCAACACTAACTTAGAAGTTGAAAAGTTCTCTAGATAAAATGTTTTGCATGTTGCCTTTGTCCTTGCCAGTTGCCACCATTATTGAAGTTAGAGATCAATGTCCAAGGCTTGCTTAATTGTAAACAGATATATGTCTATTTGCAGTTGAATGGCAAATTGGGAAGTCATTGATTGCAGGGGTGGGATATAATTATCACCATCTTTCTCTTTGAGAGGATAATATTCATGCGCATACGCAAGTGCTGATTTGCGAAAATGATTGCAAAACTGGGCCTCCAGGGAACTGCATTTCTTTTTTCCCTTTGTTGTGAAGAAGCAAGGAAAGAAAAGTTCTACCCTATGATTGACCATGTAGTGGTTCCATTTCCTCGTGGATATTATTATGCTTTTGTGAGAGAAAAAAAATGTCTGCATTGGCAATTGGCCGATTGCCAGTTACAGTTCAGCTTGTGTAACCTACTTAAACCAGAAGCAAGATTTGAAGCATAAATTATTTTAGTTTGAAAAACTATTTACGTCAAAGTGCGAAATAAAACTATTTCTATTGCTCGGAATAAACCACCCACTGGTATAATTGAAACAAGGGTTCTGTTCTTTTCTATCTAAAAAGATGTATTTGAACATCTAGATTGAGACATTATTGAATACTTTCTGTGGTTATGGATGACCCCATTACCATTGCTTCTCCTCCGCTTGCCTAGCACAAGCATCTGCACCAAAAATTGTCTCCTTCCATGTGTAAAACAACTAGTAATTCTTTATAAAACGTGTGGATGTAGTTAGACTATCTTGGAAAACTGGATGCTGAGAATTGGTGAGATGATTCCCATATTGTAACAACAGAAATTTTCAAAAATGTCCCAATATTTGGCTCCTGTTCGAATTCCAATCAAGGTAATATGTATCCCACGTTCCCCATATATTGGAACATATCAACTAAAAAATGCCGCGAACAAATTTGATATATAAAAAATTGTGATAAATAGCAAATGTGTCGGTATTTATTTATAATTACGAGATATAAAGAAACCCATCTTGTAGTCGTAATTATAAAAATAAATTACTCCACGAACCAGTTGAGAAAATATATAAATTAATTCAAAGACAGGAAACAGGGCGGGAGGATCTGTCTTCAATCTCTAATCGAACTTTTATCTTTAGAGGTAATCTACTTTCTTATTTTATTGTTTATTACTTCTACGTGTTTTTCACAAAGCATAGAAAAAATAAAACCTAACTACCCCTAACATTTTTCAAAACCCTAGAACAGCAATTCAATCAAATTTCAAGTACCATGTTTTCAATTATGTGTTAGTTACCCATTTTGATTGATTCCAAGACATGGGTATTGCTCAATTTGAGTTTTCAGTTTTTATTTCTACTTGTTTTTAGACTTTTGCAGTCAGAACTTAATGGAAGATGATATGATAGATAAGAGATGGGTTCTTGAATTCCTTCTTCGACAACCAATTGAAGACAATGTAATAAACCTTCTTTTACCTGCACTTGCCCCTACGATTAACGACCACCGTATGATGAAAACTTTTCTATTGAGAAGGATACGTTCGGAGCTAGAAAAAGGTTTTGTTTCGGAGAAGATACTTGAGACACTTGAATTGATTGAAGAGTTGGATTATAGAGAGGGTGTTGGAATATTGGATTCTATGAAGGAGGCGTATTGTGCAGTTGCGGTGGAATGCGTGGTGATGTTCTTGAGAGAGGAGCCGAAAAATATGAAAGAGTATCGTAAGGCGGTGGATAGAATTTGGAGAGGGAGGTTGGGTGATATGGAGAAAGGGGAGAAAGTTAGTTTGGTTTCAAGTTGGTCTAAAGACTTGACGAATGTGCTAGAGGTGGCGGTGCAGAATGTTAGTGTTTGTGAGTATTTTTCTAAGAAAGATACACGAAATGATGCTCTCAAATTGGTTCGAGTGTTTATGGAAGAAGTAACAAAAGAAATGGGCCCTTCTTTCTTGGAATTGCTTGGTGAAACAATGTGCGAGGAGGGTACAGATGTTCCCGTGTTAACTAATACTTCGACAGTTAATCAAGTTTGTGGGGGGGAAGAGTGCTCTTTTCTTGGACATGGTGACAATTTGGGTGAAATTAATGGTGATGCCTCAGAAAATGACTTTAGAAAAATGGATGTGGATTCTTTTGTTGATAACCCTTGTGTAACAACTATGACTTACAATCCATTTCAAACATCTGTATGTCCGAAAGTGAATGAGAAAGGTAAAGGCATACCTCAAAAATCGGCTTCAAATACAGTGCATGAAAAGGTTGTTGAGTTACATTTTCCAGATGATACTCTAATATTTGATCAAGTAGGAGGGAGACAAGAATCTTCTGTTGATGCATTGGGTGAAAATTTAGACGAACATCATGGAATCTTTTCAGGAAATGAAATTAGCCGAATGGAGGTGGATTCTGTTGAGGGAGCTCCTCATATAACAACTAAGAAATACACTCTTGTCCTAACACCTGAGTCCAGGAAAATACAGGAAGCTCTTAACTCTAGTGTTTTAGACTTGCATGATATGGTGAATGACCCACTTCCAGATGCTTTATTCACGGCTGCAACTGTATCAGCTGATTTGGCAAAAGAAAAGGCGACTAGTGTTCATGCAGCAGAACACCGTAATGAGGTAGACATGGATAGATGTGCTCAACCTGTTGACAAGGAGTGTGAAGCTGTTCATGTTTCACGAGCTAGCTTGATGGAGAGGAATGGGACTGCTCGTACTTATGAGGTAGCTATTATTATTGTTATCTAGTGTCATTTTGGTGTCTTTGGGTACTTATAATTAATTTCAGTAATATGCCTCGAACGTTAATTCTTGTCTCATAAATTTTTGGATATCATTGGTAATTATATTGTTTTATTAGGTAACAGTGGATCCAATTTTCATGTATATATATATATATATTTGTGGGGAACGTAGTTTGCTTATTAACGGATGTAAAATATGCTAAGCTTCTGCTGAAGATTCAAGGATTTTTTTTTTTTTTTTTTTTTTTTTTTGAATTCATTTAGGTCGATTCCATAGGCTGATAGGCTTGTGGGTATTAAGTAGATAAGTGGCTTGATGTATAATTGGGATCACATAGAGATGCAAAAGGAACAGTCCTGTTAACAGTATATGTGTAAATACAGGAGTGGTTAATATTTGAGTTTTTGGCTGGAGTCTGAGGTATTTGGTTGATTCCATAGTATGGTTCTCTCAGTGACCATTATTAAAATTTTAACCAATTGGATTAAGAAGAGAATATGGCTACACTGAAAAAGGGGGCCTTTGATATGTTCTTGGAGGAGTTAAATGAACTTTTATGCATATCAAAATTGCTATGTTACATGGACACACCATATTTCAAAAATAATCCGTGTCAGATACATATCCATGTGTCTGTGTCGGACATGCACGAACACATATTGTATGTTATATACCTCAATTTTTGATATTTCGCCGTATCAGATACTGACACACGTATACGTGTCAATGTAACTTAGCAAAATTGAGTTGCCTTTTCATTTACTTTGTTTTGTTTAATTACTGTTATTACTTTTTTTTTTTTTTTTTTTTAATTATTGTTCTTGCTCTGGTGATATATTAGATTTTGAGCCTTTTGTGCATGGGTACTTTTTGGTAGGGTATTGTCAATGTTATTTAGATGATGTACTAGAAGCCCCTTGGTTAACTTTGTTTTGCGAATTACTCGCATTCAACCATGGAAAAGTGTCACATATATTTAAAGCTGCAGTTTATGTCAATTTCCATTGTTATGATTGATGAAAAGTGAACTGGCAAATATGAAGAATATAGCATGTTTTAGTTTACAATTACTGCTTGATACACATGTAAGCTTTCTTTTAGTTTGATTGTAACTTCTTATCTCTATTCCTACTTCCTTTTTTACTTTATTCATTGTGCTTCTTGGATGCAGTGGGAGGATGATACAATCCATTCCTCTTCTCAAGGATCTCCCAATCGTCCACACTTACCCAGCCCAAGGAGGAGGCTCGTGACTCCTTTAAAAAGGAAACCGAATAGGATTTTGACTGGAAGGAGAAAACCTAAGAAGTGGAGTTCATTTGAAGAACAAGCTTTAATCGATGCTGTCAAAGAGTGAGCGATTTTGAAGTGCTTGTTCTTGAAATTTTTCCTCTCTAAATTTCAAAACTTTTTGTTACGATTGGATGTGAATAAATGGTTTGATCTGTTTTTTCCTTTTGCGATGGTGAAGGTATGGGAGAGGGAACTGGTCGGCGATCTTAGACAACGACCACGAAATATTTGAAGAGAGAACTGCGGTAATTCTTGTATTGGATGTTCGTCTAGAAATTTTTTCCTGTGGACTCGCACCCTTAAAAATAATAATTAAGTATATTTTTACAGGGTGATTTGAAGGACAAGTGGCGAAATATGACAAAATAAGTTTTACAGGGTCATCAATCTGCCCCTGTTTGGCCTGCTGCTGCCAATAAGTTTAATGGCTTGGAAACTGACAGATTTGGTTTTTTCGAAGAGGTGGATGAAGAGTTTGAGGAGGAAATGCTTCCTCCGCATGAGATTGTTGCCAGGTCGCAGTGTACTACATTTTCGGTGTTTGAAGGACTGGGGAGGACACTCAAAGGGAGGGATTTACGACGCGTCAGGAACGCTGTTTGGCAGAAAACAGTTTTTCTGGACTGAAACTTATAAACTCTTTTTATTTCTTGTTACTACTCATAAGTTTTTTCCTTATTTTTGTTTATCTATTTTCTGTAGACTTTGTTCAATAATAAAGTAATTTATATCGTGGTGTATAACTTGAACTCAACTTGTATTCATTACTCTGCAAAATTGATACAAGCTGAAAGAATCCACCCTTTCTATGTTTCTGTATGCTCCATTTGTCCCCATTTTGTGATAAAATAATAGACGCTTTAGCATCCATTCTTTGAGAGATCAACTGAGAGAGAACAATTGGGTTTGGAGATGGCATTTCAACTTATATTAAGACATTTTATTACCTCCTTTGGCAGGGTTTAGAAGTATACTAGTGTAGAGTATTTTGTTGCCACCGCCACTTGCCCAACGGTCTTGGAAGTCTGAGTGAACCGCATGGAAATGGTTAAGCTATTTGGTTTATTTAATGCCCATATCTGGCATTTAGGATAGCTCGTGATTCATGATTTGTTTAGTTTCTTTTTTCTTCTTCTTTTGGTCCAACTTTTATAATTTCTCGAGTGCTTATTGGTTGTAATGTACCTATTGCCCCTATTGGATGGAGGGTGGGGTCATAATGAGCAGAAGCAGAACTGGACTGGATGTTAGCTCATGACCCTCATGTTACAGATCCTATATTAGAGAATCATAAGCCGCCTTCAGCATGCTATGGTTCTAGGAAATTTAAGACCTATGGGGTAAAGCAACTAGATGACTAGATCAGTCCATAACTTTTGTCAGTGTGTTGGGTAAAGATTGGAGAATGCTTCTTGCGTATTCTAAAAGGTATTTTCTCAACAAATAAACTGAAAATGAGCAGGTGTAAAAGTATATGAGTGGAAAGTTGAAATAAGGTGGTTTTAAAGGAGGATCGTTTAAGAAAACAAATTTTCAAAGTTATTAGAAATAATAAAGATAGTTACCATTCTCTGCACCATAGGAATACTGGATTTTTTTTAAAATTTGATCCACTAATTACTTTGATGTGAAAAATGCAAGCAGGCTGAAAAAATAAGCAGCGGCAAGGACTGGTCTTAATGGATCATTTTGTCAGGTAATGAGCTTTCCTTCGATTCTTCAGTGGCCATATCCAAAGCAGTTACAACTAGGTGCTAGGTGCCAACATAGGCGCCTTTTTAGGCTGCGAGTTTGTGACTGAATAATCATTCTCTTCTTCATATAAGTTTTTTTTCGCTTTGAAAGTTAGTTCAATCAATATTAACGAATTGATATAGTTATGTAGCTGCACTAGGTGTTGAATTTGAAATTTTATTTATTCATACCATATGCCGTACTGATATTGTTTTGCTTTCTCTGTTTCATTTTTTTCTTTTCTTTTCTTTTCTTTTCTTACATAGTGTTGCCGTTGAAGTTGACACTCACCTTTAGCTACACTAATTTTGACATGCTTAGTTGCTTACCTGTACAGGTTTTGCTCAATCCACTTAATTAGCACTTTTATGGACTAAGAAAGCCATTAAATAAACAAGAAAAAAGAAGAAGATCATTTGTAGAAGTTGGACTTTACTACTTATGTTCCTCTGAATAGTGAATTTGGCACTACATCTGCAACTTTCTAATGATAGAAGATATAATTGCTTAAGAACTAAATCCATGTATTTAGAATCCCCTTAACATTAAATCAGACCCTCCCTTGAATCGCCTTCTTTGGCTTTGTACGTAAATGACAATAAAATGCATGTCGTTGGCTATACCTAAGATTAACTAATGGAATTGAGTGATGAACAAGTTTGAATGAGGTCTATCGCCATTGGTCTGATGAAGGAATTACTTATGAAGGAGAAAGGTGTTCATCTTGCATTATAGGATTTCGTATAATTACATTGTATTATAGCTTTTAGTCTTCATGAACTACAAAAATTTTGTCGTATTTCTTATATATGCAATTCTTTTAGGTATATTTTGCACTTCCTTCCTAATGGAAGTTTTACTGTGTCCGCTCTTTTTTTTTACTTGGGCATAATATCAGCATAGATGCATCTCTCATGACAACAATTAGTTCGCGGATGAGTTTGGATATTGAAGCCCAATCTATAACTACAACTCAGTTAAAGGAGATGAAATGAAAATGCATCAAAGGTATTACTTTTTCCATGTCCTAGCTATTCCAGTACAATGTAAGCAGTCATTCAATAAACATTATAGATCTTTGTTAAGCAATGTTTCATTCTATGTTTTCTATTTGAGTAGGCAAGGAAGCCATACACAATATCTAAACAGCAAGAAAGATGGACAGAGGAAGAGCATAAGAAGTTTCTCGAAGCTCTGAAACTGTATGGTCGAGCTTGGCATCGAATAGAAGGTAGCATTTGATATGAGTTGATAATCTCTGGAAGCTTTGTTCCGCATCCATACCATCTCTCTAAATTGTTTTTCTTGACTTTGCAAAGCACGTGGGTACCAAAACTGCCGTTCAGACGAAGTCATGCTCAAAATATTTTCTCTAAGGTTTATTGCCCTTCTTACAGTACATGTTTCTACCATAGATATTTTAAGTAAGTTGATGTTCATGACCCAAAGGTGTATGAACATTTTATATATAGGCATATATTTATGGGTGGTATATAGGAGTTCTCATTGCTCAGTTTGATGTTATTGATCCAGGTGGTCAGAGAATATGACGTCACACAATGTGAACAATATCCATCTATTTCAGGTTAGCCGTCTAAGGTAAGATGTTTAAGATCAACGATCTTTATGCATTAATCCCCTGCCTACTTTGGTTTACATAGGATTTGTGAGAATACATCATAATGGGTTCGATTTCAAAAAGAGCATCTTTGGGTTCCAGTATCAGAAAAGGAAAACATATATGTGGGGAGATTATATAGAAGAACTTCCATCTACTAAAATACAGTATGACTCAAATATAGTAATAATAACATTAACTGCAAAAGTGCAAAATAATAAGTAGCAATGAATACCAATTGAAGTCAAGTTCTTAATATTTACAGGTGCGTGCAACTCCTGGTCACACACTAGGTTGTGTCACTTATGTTACAGGAGATGGGCCTGACCAACCTCAACCGAGGATGGCATTTACTGGTGATGCCTTACTCATTCGTGGATGTGGTAGAACAGATTTTCATGTGCTCTTTCTACGAATTCATAAAATATGTTAGTGTTATAAAGCAACAAGAGAAATCTTTATGCGAAACCAAAAAATGTTAAAATTATATTATGTATCTATATTCTTCTAGGCGATTTGCCATGCCAGCTACTATCAGTGCACTTTTCTGCTACTCGGCTGCTAAGTGCCAACTGACTGAGCCAATGATCTTGATGTGTTGTCCGTCGAGGCAGACATTATTTCATCATGAAATGGGCCCATGCTTATCTTGCTTACCTGGGCAGTTATGCTTCCTGGAATATTGGTGGTAAACTGGTTGCTGCTATGTGATAAGTATTTCGGTTGTTCACCCATGAGTGAACTTTGGAGTGGCGCTTCGAAAGGGAGTAGTAAAAGGCCCAAGACTCAATTTGGAGGCCCGTTGCCAATACTAGTCCAAATCTATCAACCTCGAAAATCTCGTAAAGTCGTAATCGTAGAATATCATATTTGGACGATCTTTTAACGGGTGGGGGTAAGGTGGCCCAAAACATTACTTGGTTGGTTTCTGTCTGTCCTCATCTTCTCCTATTTATCCCTCTCAATCTCAATCTCTCCCTCTTCTTCTCCCCTCTCCACTCCTCCCTCTCCCTCTCCGCTCACGCCCCACTAGTATATAGAATATATCATATTTGGAGCGATTTTGTAATACGGTAATCTAATCATCAAAAACAACGTTATTATTGGCCTTATCTCTATACTATATGATAGCCGCCGGGTTTTGAGGAACCCACTCTCTCCTATCTAGTAGGCAAATTGAAATCTCTCTATTTACTCAATTTATAAACACTTCCTTCACAAAAATTAGAACTCTCCTTTATTAATAATTTAGAAGAACCCCCATTATGTAACTTAAATTATATAATTATTCTCCATTTTCTTCCTCAGTTTAGAACAAGCCCTTTTTTATTAATAATTTAGAAAAAAAAAACTCCCTAATATCCCTAATGTCACTTTAATATCACTTAAATAATATAATTATATAAGACGTGCCTCCCCTATATAATTACAATTAGAACCATACTAATTATCGATCTCTAATGACGGTTTCAAGACTTTGAGGAAAAAATAAAAAACCTCGCGTACCACGGTTTGCATACTTGTTATATGAAAGTGGCAATCCTCGTATCCTATCGCTATCGTATCCTATGGCCATCAGCTACACAGTCACGCACACGTACGGAAAAACCAATAAAACCAGCTAACTCCGAAACAAAAGTGACGAAATCACCGACAACAATAAACGGAACAACCGAAGCTCAAATAACAACTATTATCACATACCACTCCTTAAATTACATTTGTTTCTATGCAAATGATTCGTTTCTCTCTCTTAACCGCTTGCAATGCCAATCTTTTTTCTTCTTCTTTAAAAAAACTATCAAATTCAAGACCAAGTCTTAAAACACAAATGGGTGATTACACTACTGTTTCTGTACCATCTTCAAAGCTTTTGTTTCGTCAGTTGTTTGAGAAGGAGTCTTCTACTAATACTTATCTTCTCGCTGATGTTACTCACCCTCAAAAACCAGCTTTGGTAAGCTTTGATGCATTAATGTGATATGGGAATGTTGTTTCTTTGTTATGTATCATAAACTAGTAAAATAATTGATATTCAATGATGATTTTAATGAGGTGGGGCAATTCTGATACATTGGATTATGTATTATGTATAGAAGTTGTTAAGTGACAAAGTTTGGATATAGTGATAATTTGATGAGTTTCTTTTATTAGAATGTTGATAATTAGTTAACTACTTAATTAGCCTAAGCACTCAAGGCGCCTTAAAGTTTTGGATAATATGATAATTTGATGAATGGACGATTCAGGTAATTTGGATCATTTCGAGGAAAGAAATTATTTTAAGTACTATGTTAGATGGGCACTCAAGGCGCCAATTTTAGTGAAAGCCATTTCCACGGCGGCAGTTGGGAAGCCTAGTGCTTCACCTCGCCCTGACAACATAGTTGTGCGCAAACTCTTTCCACAATTTGTGCCCATGGTTTTTTCTTGCTTTTGTTATATTTTTCGTAAGCTTTGAGTTTACTTATTACACCGTTGAGTAATTATTACTTGCACCTGTTTTGCCTTAAATGGTTTGTTGCTATGTGTCCTTCAAAATGATTTTATAATCTTGTTTTATAGTTTTCTTCAAGGATCAAAATATCGAATTCGGTGAATATATCGGTGTACCCAAAAACCGATATATATCAGATATATCGGAAATATCGGATATATTCAGTTTTTTTGTGACCAGTCAAAATTTTGTTTTGTATGTCAATATATCGGAAATATCGACAATATATCGATCAAAGTCAACAATATCGGTCAAAGTCAACAATTTATATCGTATATATCGGTCGATATATATCGTTATATCGGAAATTCTTATATATATCGGGGAAAAAAAGATTTAATATTCGGTGGATATATATCAGATATGTCGATGTTGGTATACCAAAAAAACGATATATATATATCGGTGATATTTTGTTCCTTGGTTTTCTCCACATATCGCTGCAACAAGTTTTGTTTGGGACTTTAATTTGAACCCTTTGCGATGAGTTTCATAGGAAATTTTGTTGATTTGCATTTTCTAGAATTGAGCATTAGTTTTCTTCATTGATCAACTTATTTGGGGAACATACTAACGGAAATTTCTGTAGTTGGTTGACCCGGTTGACAAGACAGCAGACAGAGACATCTCCATCATAAAAGAATTAGGATTGACGCTTATTTACGCTATAAACACTCACGTCCATGCTGATCATGTCACTGGAACTGGTGTTATAAAGGTTTCTAGCTTCCTCTGCTTCCCTTTTTTTTATACTCTTCTTGTATTGGATGATGTTGTATATCTTGTTTAAGGTTTTCTTAATATAATAAGTCTTTTTTGTTATCGAATGTTTTAACACTTCAACGATGGCACATTCTGGGTACATGTTATGACCTATTTTTTCTCCACTGGTTGTGACTTGTTCCTGCAGAACAAGGTTCCAGGAGTTAAATCTATTATTTCAAAAGCCAGCAATTCAAAAGCTGATCTTTTCGTTGAACATGGTGATAAAATACATTTCGGCAATCTGTTCCTTGAGGTAAGGGTATCATTTCCCGTATGGTTTGGTTTTCTATGTGTATCATAATATGATCTTGAAGATTTGAGAAATTAAATGGCGAAAATCGGCTTCCAGGTCCTATTGTGGAAGCATTTATGTTAAACATGTATTTTTCACTGATGTTCTGTCTATTGATGGCTTAACATCATGAGGAAGACAAAGAGTCGCATCATTATTGTCCTTTATGCTAATTAGTGGGTTCATAATTGTCATATCTTTTGTCAAAGACTACATACATATGTTTTCTTTCGTCCTTCATCCACACTATTTTTGAACTCTTAATGGTTTCTACTTCCACAATATGCTCCTCAAATGCCACTTCTTCTAATACTAGAACTCCAAAATATATGAATGACGAATTGTTCCCGACCTTCTCTTGCATATGCTTAACAGTTGCGTATTCTACACTTTCATTCCAGTTGTTGCATATGAGTATAAAACACGAGTTATGACATAGTTTACGTAATGGCGAAGTTTTAGAAAATGTCGTGTCAGTTTTAGGGTTCTTAGGAATAAACATAAATAAATAGTTAATGTCGTTACTAAATTTACTGTCTGGATAGAGAAAAATGAGAAGATAATTGTTCTCTAATTCTATGTGTTCTTTTATTTGAACTGTAGATATTATTCTTAGGAATAAACATATAGGGGGAAGAGGCAGAACTCATCACTATCATCCAGGAAGTATCACATTTTATCTTTTCATGCAATGCAAGACCGTACACTCCGTTAGTACATAATACACTTTGAAGACTGCATCTGAGCCATTGCACCTCTAAGAGTGGTCTTTTTTGTCGGGATCCTTTGCACATTTTAAAGTTTAGCAGTGATTGGTCTAATTGTATGCGTTCATAGGTCAACGGGTTTCCTGCGCACTAAATACTTGTGAAGAATTATGCATAGAGTCGTGTGATGTGACTCTTTAGAGTTTAGTCAGCTAGACTAGTATTAACAGGCCGGGGACACCTCAAATAGGTTAATGTTCATAGGCCTCCATACTGTTGAGAAAGAAGACCTTATGCTATCTATCTCTTCTTATCATTATGAAATAGCGCTAGCCACCGTAATGATTATACTATCAGTGTAATAATAACATTAACTGCAAAAGTGCAAAATAATAAGTAGCAATGAATACCAACTGAAGTCAAGTTCTTAATATTTACAGGTGCGTGCAACTCCTGGTCACACACTAGGTTGTGTCACTTATGTTACAGGAGATGGGCCTGACCAACCTCAACCGAGGATGGCATTTACTGGTGATGCCTTACTCATTCGTGGATGTGGTAGAACAGATTTTCAGGTGCTTTTTCTGCGAATTCAGAAAATATGTTAGTGTTATAAAAGCAACAAGAGAAATCTTTCTGCGAAACCAAAAAATGTTAAAATTATATTATGTATCTATATTCTTCTAGGCGATTTGCCATGCCAGCTACTATCAATGCACTTTTCTGCCTAAATCTACTAGATAGAAGCCGTTTCTGTCTCTACTACTACTCTCAGGCGGAAACAGGATATTAGTATTTGTTGTTTATGTAATGGAGAGAATAGGTGCATCTGAACCTAATAACGATGGTTCATGGAATTGATAAATTTGTGCTCTCTTTTCAGGGTATTTACTAGGGGAGGGGAACTTTAAGAAAAATACTTTGAGAACAAAAACATACAAATAGGAGACTTGAATAATCCTTTGATACTTATAGCCCAAGTATTTTGATGGTCTACTGAAGTTTTATGTAATGTCATTATTCTGGTTGGATATGAGAGCTTAGCTTTTTGCAAACTGAAAACTAAGCTGACACCGTCTCTCAATTGTATACACAGGGAGGAAGTTCACTTCAGCTTTATAATTCAGTGCATTCACAGGTAAGGACATGAAATGTGAGAGTAGAATTGTAATTTGTATTGGATTAAGGAAACTCGGATCTCATGTCGGATATATGGAATTGTGATCACAGATATCCTTTTTATTGTCTTATTTTGCTTATGTTGTCAGATATTCACACTGCCCAAGGACACATTTGTCTATCCTGCTCATGACTACAAAGGATTCACTGTAAGAAAATTGCTTACCTATTATGTCTATGTTGCTGTATAATACCCACCGCTTCTGATACCAGACCTTTCTTGAATTTCAGGTTAGCACCGTAGGAGAGGAGATGCTCTTTAATCCTCGTCTAACAAAGGATGAGGTACCCTCTGGCCTTAAAAAGTCTCCCTTCTTGTTAAACAGCTCACCTAATGAGGGAACATAGCAACATCAATTTTAAAAATCTTACTTATCAAAATTAACTAAATAAATTAAAAGCTCCCTATATATATATATATATTTCAGCTGCACGGTCAGGATGTTTTTGTCCAAACATGTTTTATTTGTTAGATTCATGTCATCTGCTTCAAGCAAGGACTCACTGTAACGGTTTGCTGTTAATGGGATGTCCTCTAGCTGCCTAGATGTCGATGGACATGGAATAAGTATATTCTGAGGTGCTTAAATAACAAAGTTTAGTATTTCTTTTTGAGCCTCAAAACCTTTTCAAAATACATAATAGAACTTGTGAAGATTTATTTATTTTGTAAGAAGTCATTTCTCCACAACTGACATGGTGCTTGTTTCTTCTATAAATTTTTGGCAGGATACATTCAAGAGCATCATGGAAAGTAAGTGTAGTAGCATTTGAACTCGATTAGGCATATTTGAAACTTCACCTTGAAAACTTGGAATTGTGATTATGCTCTATACAACTACTGATGATTTTGAAACTTTTTTTCTTAACAGATTTAAATCTACCATACCCGAAGATGATAGATGTCGCAGTCCCAGCAAATATGGTTTGTGGTTTGCAAGATGTAACTAAAAAATCTTGTGAACCTCTGGCAACCTAGGTGTACACAATAAGTATAACAAAGCAAGGTTTTCTTCTGAAAGTGGTGAATAAATAACCTGTTGAAAATGTATTCTGTGTGGTGTACATGTAGCTATATCCCATCATACTTGCCTTTTTTTCTTTTTCTTTTTCTTTTTCTTGTTGTAAGCTCAGAAGACGCTGTTAGTTTGGTAACATAGGGTTTCCTGAGGCCTCCAGAAGATTTTATAATTGGGCAGGAATTTTTTCTCTTTCATAGCATGTTATAATATTTTTTTAGCATTGCTCTGAGAATTATGCTCTTTATCAGTTTGATTTTTACACATTTTAGAAACTATGAATTGAGTGCTCATATACTATGTGTCGTCGGTGCACTGTGTCCATATCATCATTCCTGTTTCAATTGCAGCAATAGGTAAAATCCATTCAAGAGACGGTGTTGTTTTAAAAAAATCATTCTTGTCTCTTGAATGGATTTTAATATTTTAAAATTTTGTCATTCTCATCCTCATCTTCATCATTCTCATTGTTGTTGTTGTTGTTGTCGTCGTCTGTCTATATTCATATAATGATAGTGAGAGGTCCCTCAATAGCGTTATACACGAGGATCACAGTGGGCAACTTTTTTAAGTGATTGCTTCTTAAAGTTCCTCTTATCTTATGTTAATTATCAGTTTATAGGTTAGGCAAGTAAAGAATACAAGTACGATGGATCGTTTCAGTTGACTCTGTGATTTGAATTAGTATTTCCTTCTGTCTATTATACGGACCGACACTTTTATTTCTGCGAAAGTAGTTATACAACAGCTTCCTACCTCTAGAAATTTCATATAAGGACTTAAATTTGGATCAACGTTAGTAACAGAATGATGAAAAGAGTAGAGAGCTCCAGGTGCTTATAAAAAATAAAATCTTATATCTTCTCAACAGTCAACAACTTCAGAATTAGAGGGACATCCGTGTATTGGCAATGGAATAGTAAACAATAACCTGTTGATTGCATTTCTCATGGTAAACCCCAAAGAAGTGTAATTGTAAGTCTTTCTTCTTTCTCTCACTCTCTCCCTCCTTGGCCCTGACAGTAAGTTCTGTATCTAGATTGGCACCTTTTGGATTGGTAGAATAATAATTAACTTGTTTTACTTTCCCCCATGCGCCCTGGTTAAGGATTGGAAAAAAGGTTTCTTAGGTAGGAAAGTATTGAACATGAGGTTGTTCTCGAATGATAAGACTGGCAAAGCATGGGATCAAAATGTAAGTCTCTCTGTGTGTATTAATTTTATTTATTTGTAATCATTGAATAGGTAGAAACTCAATGCACCCACCCATTGGTTGTATGTTGCAATGAGTTCTTAGTTTCTTATTCACTTTGCAGGTTATGCAGAGAGATTATGGAGTTTTATTGGGTAATTCAATTGATTAGTGCACCTTTTTTTCGAGAGTACAAAAAATTTAATAAATAAATGAATTGAATAATGATACTAATAATGGACTAATGGTAATGTGGTGTTTGTTTCTCCAGTGAGTCAGTTCACATTGTTGGAGTTCTGAAGGGTAATAAGCCAGATTTTCATGTTGCTATGCCGCCTCAGAAAGCAAAGCCTTTCTATGAGTCATTAGTTGAAAAGTTCCGCCAATCCTATAATCCAGATTCGATAAAAGGTACGATCAATCAGTAATGTCTTTCATGCATTCTGTTCTTCATGTTTGTTTCCATACGTCTTTCACTTCTCTGTAGTTTTTGAAACTTTCACTGTTTATCTTTCTACTGAGTTAGTCCGAGTAAAAAATAAAATGTTAGTCTGAGTAGAGCCATAGAAGGTGGGTTCATTTCTAGAATCAAGATACTTGACCTGAATATGTATTGTTTGATATCTTGGGTTGGTGGAAAGCTAATGTCTCCAAGTATCCCATACTTTCTCTCGTGGCTCGTGATTTGATGGCCATTCCAGTGACTTCCGTTGCGTCGGAGTCGGCTTTTAGCACAGGAGGCCGTATAATTGACCCATTTCGTAGCTCTTTGCGACCTAACACAGTTGAAGCCCTCATTTGCACTCAAAATTGGTTGCGGACTGTGAAAATAAATAGTTTTTTGCACTCCTAACTATTAGTTATACGACTGTTTTATTCTTATTTCGATCGTCTCTGTAGAACTGTTCGAAGCGGTGATTTCGTCAGAGAGTAGGTCTGATTGAGGGTTTGAGTTGTCTCTTTTGACTTTTGGTAAATAAAACTCTCTGAAGTTTTTTATAACTTGTTTGCATTTGTGTATAATTGGAATTTGCTTTGGTCACTGATTATGGTTATTTAATTGTTTGAAAGTGATTATTAGGTGTAGAACTAAGGATGCAGCAGATTTTGGATCACCTTTGAAGCTTGTTGCTAACTTACTGGTGCAAAAATGCAAAGATTTCCCAATATGGCAGTTTTTGGAGTCATTGTTGGGATGGTTGCTGATTTACTACAGTGAATATGTGAAGATATAACAGTTTGACAGTTTTTGGGACCATGATTGGGGGATCATATGTAATAGTTTAGACTTTTTTGCATGTTTTTTTTGGCTCATCTACTACTTTTGGGTGACTGGGGGATCATATGTAATAGTTTAATTAGACTTCTTTTGTATGTTTCTTTGACTCTGCTGCATGTTGCCTTGTATAGCACTATGCTCTTATAAGTGGACATGTTATTGCAATGCTTGAGGATTGTACAATTAGGTCGTGTGATTTCGACACAGAGCAGACTTGTGTATTGCATTCACCTGAAAAGAGGATGGAACATATTTCTTCTTATACGGAAGTTCATCTTGCTTTGACACCTTTACAACTTCTTTTGTTTTTTGGTTTTCATAGAAGAATGAGTGTGACAGGTTCGTTATTGTGATTGGGAGTATATTCATTAAGGGTAATAGCTGTTTCTGATTTTTTTTAAATCCCATGTCCTAAAACATATTTGTGACTAGTTCGCTTTCTTCCTTTCACCCATTTACTCTTCATCTACAAGTCAAACAACAGCAGGAAGTTGTTTGGTGGGGTGTTATCATTTTGGAGCTTGTGATCCTACAAACTGTATTTTGCATATTGTCATTCACTTTTCTGTTAAATTGAAGATAAACATTTTCGCCCCTATATTAGTTTCAGTATGGATTCTATTGAACTGGTTTACTTGCTCATCCACAGCCCGCAGGTGACCCAATCATGCAATCCAATTTGGGGTTTCACACTTTTCTTTTAAGAAAGGTCCTATTTGTTTTCCAAGTTGGTTACTGCTTTATTTTTTACTGTGATTTTGCAGAAGGTGTCTCAATTAATGAACCGTTCAACGCGTCTAAATTAAGCTTTTTCGGTTGAGGAATGTCCCTATGATTCGGCCTTTGCTGCCCGCTCCAGGTCCATGGCCTATTTTGAACTTGAGATAATTCTCCCTGTGCCTCAAGAGTGGGAAAACAGATAGATGTTCCGTGTGTTGGCTTGGTAGTAAGGTGGCTTTCTTCGATGTTGTACTTTGTGTTTGAAGGTTGTAAATAACTTTCATGCTTCTTGCTAGTCATGTATATTTGTGTTTGTACTAGAATTTAAATCGTGTCTATATATATTTGTTGAACCGCTAGTCTGCTACATACCAAGCTTTGAAGGAGTCCGTATTATTGTTGAACAGCAAAATGGTCCTCATCTCTCTCTCTTGTTCAGAGTCAAAAGATGGAATGCGTAGTTGATTTCATCAGTATATATGGACATAATCACTATGAAAAAAGAAAAAACTGAAGTTCATCACGTTGAGATATAACAGGCTAGAATTTTCAGAACTGCTTGAATTTTGTGAGCATGGTACTGGACTGATGGTGCTCAACTCATCCTCAACAAAAGCAAGCCACTTCTGAACTTGTTCTCAGGCCTATAGAACAAGTTTAGAATGTTTACATCACAAGTCTATAAATATATGGGCTTGGTTAGTTAACCAAATATTGGGCTTGGTTAGTAAGTAATTGAGGTTAAATAATGTTGTAATTTGTTTTCCATTTAGTTAGCTATCATTTAAGTAGTGATTCATGTGCTTTGGGGTCACTGTTGCACTTTCATTTAGCCGAGACGAAACACCAGCCCCTTGATTTGGTAAGGTCCCATTGCATTTAACGCGGGATGAATAAATTATTTCTTGTCTCAGTGTAGGAAAGTTACATGCCCATGGAAAGTTTTACTGCACTTGAAAGACAAGTTGAATTTATAGATGATTAAGTATTTGTGCGCATGGGAAGCAAACTAAACACAGGAAATATAAGACGAGCAGCTGGATAATTTTCATGATAGAATTGGATTTCAAACACAGCCTACTTTGATTAACTCCGTAGTGTATGACAAATCTTGGTGATTACTATAATCTCATCTACCGATGCTGGAAATGTTGGTCATTTCTTACTCAATATTCTTTTTTTCCCACTACTATCGTAACGGCACAATTTAGAAGGACTATTTATTCTTCTTTTTTCCTGTGGTAGGAAGCATTCATAATGCAAACCCAAGTTTTGATGGCTAACCGCACTATTGCTGCTTTGGCGTCTAGACTCTAGAATATTTCAAATTTATATCGCAGAACTATTCATTTGATAGTGTCCTGTATGACTCATCAATCATCATGCCATGCAGACAACACACTTTCTTTCCCAGAACCACTTTTACGTTATCACGCAGATGGCTTTACTGTACTATGTATAGACGTATAGTAATATCATTTTTAGCAATTGTCTTTGATCTTCCTTACTGTTTTTTGAAGGCTTGAAGTTGCTTTGTTTCCAGCTATACTACTCACACGCACAAACACATAGTTTTAATATTCTCCTAGATCTATGCCTTTTATCTTTTTGGGTCTTCTCTGCAGGGAACCTTCCAAAATTTCCACAGACGAAAGTGTGGGATCCAAAGAAGCGTCTTGGGATAAGCAAAGATGCTTCTGAAGATGAAATCTGGAGTTCACGCAATTTTCTTTTGCAACAATATGCGGGACATGAAAGAAGTGAAGAGTCTATTGAAGGTGCTTTCGAGAAAATTTTAATGAACAGCTACAAAGAATGGAAGAAAACAAAGTTCAACTTGAAAACTAGGTTGAAAAAGAGAGTAGAGGTGTCCCCATCTTGGATGAAAACCTTACTTGATTTTGTAGAACTTCCACCACCTGTAATAATCATGAGAAGGTTGTTTCTCTTTGCATTCATGGGAGGCTGGAGTATCATGAATTCTGCTGATGGTGGGCCTGCATTTCAGGTTTGTTGATTTTTTTTATATTCTCGAGTGTTTGAGTTGAATTATAGACAAATTAACATAAATTGCACACCTGCCGTAGTTTAGCTCGAAGTTGAATGTTCTTAAAAAACATTTATCCAAGATGTACTTGAAAAAGTGGTTTTTTCTAATTATCGTTGCATTCAACTGATTTCCATCCTATTATATTCGAAATTACTATTACTATGTTCCACACAAGGGCTTCTATTATCATCGAACTTAAGTGCCAAACTCCAAAAGGACCCTGTCTAGAAAATCATCTAGTCTTGAGTACATCGTTTGCACGTTGTACAGTTAAATGGAAACAAATTGGACAGATTGTTTACTTTATCTTCCTGGGCTTTCTTATTGCAAACGGTTGGTACCGATAAAATATTTCAAATTGAAAGAAATACAGGACTATTGATTTTGTTTTTTCTGTTGAGCTGTTGCCTCACATGTAATGTAATGGTACATAGATCTCTCATTGTTCTTGGAGATATTACTATTGTACTTTCGTTAACAACCTGTCCTGGCTTTTCATTTTAAGCACTGAGAGCCTTGGTTGAAATTGAGACATTTTTGCTTGTGTTTGTCACTAACTAGGCTTCTGTATAAATTGCTGGGTTACTTGTGCAGGTGGCAATCTCGTTGACAGCGTGTATTTACTTCCTAAATGACAAGACCAAGAGTCTAGCTAGAGCATCCATTCTTGGGTATGTCTTTATTAGAAGATCAATCAAGTAGTGAACTACCAAAATAAGTACGAAACCATATGGAAAACTTATGTTTATGTGTTTTATGTATCGACTTGATGACAGATTTGGAGCACTAGTCGTTGGCTGGATATGCGGTTCATTCCTAGTTCCATCGGTACTGTTGCAACCAACTTGGACACTTGAGCTCCTTAGGGTTTAGAGCTCCTGAGCTCCTTACGTCGCTGGTAGCCTATGTGTTCTTATTTCTTTCGTGTACCTTCCTCAAGTGAAGTGATTGGATTCACTTTTATGCATGTGGGTTTATACACAAACAAGAATCATTGGTCATATTTTCTCAATGTAACTGTTAGGGGGGCGCGGCGGGGACAAGGCAAGGCACGGTGTAGAAACCACATTGCTTGGTGACTAATGAGGTGCATTTTAAGTATGCATATATCTATTATAAATTGTCTATAAGCGTCCGTGAATAATTGTCCAACGGTCTGGTTTTGATAAATTTTGAGTTTAAAAGGTCAAAAGTTCCTTCCAAATTTGCTCCTTCTTGCTGTGTAAGTATTTTTGTAGGATTTTAACCATACATAATCTTAGAAAAAGACACTTAAGGAAGCAGTTTAAATTTGTTGTCCTTTGTGCTAATCTGATGGCGAATCTGTGAACCAAAACAAAACAAAATATGGCGAATTTAGCTATAAGCAGTATTCTGGAGAAGGTAATAATAATATACTGGACTTACCCCTCTTCGTTCTCCCATCATTTTTATTGATCTCTCTCTCAATCAATTTGGTTTCTCTTTCATTTTAGAGCAAAAGAGATTGATAGTAAAAGCGTGGCTGCATGGCGCAAGGCTCCAAATTTCAAACTAGAGCCTTAATTTTGAAAATCTAATAACAATAATAACAATAAATAAACCTTGTTCACATTCTTCTCGCATAAATGTTCACTCCAAACCAATTCTTAAAAGCATAGCATTGGTTTTTTGAGATACACAGCTAGACTTTGGTAAACGGCTGCGTTGTCTATCATCGCATTTGTTGATATACCAAAATTTTGATTCAGAAATTATTTGAGACCAGTTAATAACGGAAATATCTGACCAAAATATACATGAGGTTTCAAAAGTTGAACAGCTTCTCAATCGTCGGTGTTTAGAGCCACACGCACACACAGGTGCAGGTCATCCTATGTCTTTTAAACCTTCTTTCTTATTTTGTTCTCCAAACACAACCACAAAAGTTTATGTTTTACTCAACAAACATGAACCTTCTAGTTTAAAAATGTACAAGAGATTAACACCAACCAGACACCAAAACTTACTATTAGCACCAACCAGACACCATAACTTACATGCATTCGGTGGACTGCATGCATCACCAATTTCATGAGTAAAAGTACTGCAGGACTGTGTGGGAACTTGTTACTTGGAACACTTCTTACGTCAAAAACGACTTAGAATTCACTGTCAAAGCATGTAGTCATGATTTTGGAAACCATGGACCGAGCAAAAGGAATGTAACTCAAGCTATACCTGTGAAAGAACGAAGAATATTATGACAATTAACCATGACAAGAACGGAATAAAGCTAGAAACAATAACTGTCACATAAAACAAAGACGGGACTGTTTTTTTACAACCGGAACTGGCTGTTCAAACATTTGCTTTATATGATCATCACTCTTTTACATGATACAGCTTCAGCTATTTGGAATACAATATAAGACCATGCGTTGTCAGAAAGTGGTGTTTCGTGGTGTAGAAGGGAGGGAGCAAAGGTTGAACCTCTGCTTTTGCTCTTGGAGTGAATTATTCAGAAACCCAATATATGTTTCGCAAAATTTCACAAATCTACTGGAAAATCATCTATCATGGCAAGGAGAGCTCACTTTACTAAGCAGTTATTGTGATATTAATGTAGATTTGATTATCGTAAAAAAGATATTAATATAGATTTTACATAGATTTTACTGGTGGAAGCTTCAGTTTAACAATCTACACTGCAATTAATCAAACAAAAGACAACTTTTTTATTGGATTTTAGTGGCGGAAGCTTCATTTTAACAATCTACACTTGAATTAATCAAACAAAAGACAACTCTTTTATTGATAATCTCTCAATTATTCATAAACACAAAAACACAACTAAAACACCTCCCTGAAACCATAAGCCCTTATTTATACTAACCCTGACAACAAAGCAAACCAATAAAAAACAAACACATGGCAAATACTAACTAATGGGCTCCTAATTGCACACACAAAACACGACCATGGGCTTGGACTCAAACTAGGGGGGCACGCCCTTGACACTGACACCAACAACTTCAACATCTACATCAGATATACTAATACATTATCATTAAAATAACACACAAGGCAATACATCGTCAAAAGCAAGTTACTAAAAATTTCATCTTTACAATGAACGTGGGAGAATGGACTTTGTAAATCCCCTCTCCTCACTATGCGTGTCAATTTGACGACGTGGGATAGTGAATTCCGTACTAGCATCTCCTTACTATGCTCTCATTAAGCTAAATCGGATAAACTAAAAGATATTGGAATTATAGGAGCTTTAAGCCCTTCTAGTTTGTATGCTTATGCACAGGCCATTTTGAAATTTATCTTGATAAAAACTCGTCAAGTGAAGGCAACCCGTTAATTGGGGGAGGGATTCCGTTTACCTAATTAAGAAATGTGATTTCCATTTTAATAGGTGAAGAATTCCTGTTTCGATAGATGACTTAATTTAGAAGTGTGATTCCCATTTTAATAGGAGAGGAATTCCCGTTTTAATAGATGACTTAATGTAGAAGTGCTAGAATTTATGTTTTCAATAGGTGAAGGAATTCCCGTTTTAATAGGAGATCACGTAGATTTTTAATAGAGCTTGAAAAATGCATTGAGTGCAAGCTTTAACATTAGTAAATAGATTTACAACCCCTCTCTTACTATGCTCTTGCACTTTGCTATTTGCTATGGCATTAAGCTACGCCGATTAGCGGTGCAATGTGGGCGGGGTTGAGGGGTCTAGCTAACTCAACGCAAAGATTTGAAGGGTAAGCCCAGTGGTATCACAAACAACTCCAAAATTTCATACCCATTAAAGAAACATTTGTTGATTCTTCTTTATATAAACACTCGAGGAAAGACCACGCTTTGAACAGCCACACAAAATTCGGAAAAACCACTATATCAAAAAAACAAGGAAAATGATATCTCACGGGAAATGAAACATTACTTACGAACTAAATACAACATTTTAGTAAAATTGTGCCCAATATTCAATTTACTTAGTAGATTTTGACAGGAGTGATAAATGGTGGCTCATAAACGCTGGTTTTGAGGAAAAATAATGGGAAGAATACTCAAATAAATGGCCAGACCCTAATCTATAGAGCAATAGTGGAACCGTTTTGCCAGGGCGTTTCTTTCCATTCCTCGTGAGCCACTTATTTCTCTAAAACAAGATATTAAAGTGTTTCTCCTTCAGGTTGGTTTTGTTATTGTCTTCTTTTTCATTACAAGATAATTAGAAGTTATGTTTACGGCAGTCTTCCAAAAGATAGTATCTCTACGCTATAAGATAGCCGAATTTCCCAACACCTACCCTCAACTCTCGAGTAGTGTTATTCTGCTCTCTCACTTCTTATAATTTTGAAACACCTCCCAAACTTCCCTAAAAGTATACTACAACTTTTCCACTTTTTTTGTAATACCTCTTTCCCAAATTGACAAATTTCTACTTTCTATCCTTAAAACAAATTTGATAGTTTTATGCACTCTTATAAAACCCTATCCAGAGCTATGAATTTCGAAAGAGCTACTAATGAGATGTTTTGATGTAGAACATGAGTTCGTTGTTTTGAAGACATAGCGCATCATTTCTATGTTTCCTCCATATATTATAAAAGCGTGCACCTATAGCTCAAGTCCCATCCCATGGTCGTTTCTCGTGTGTGTTAGGAGGAGTCTTTAGTTATTATTTGTCACGGTTCCGCTTTTCTATTGGTTTATTGTTTATTAGGGTTATTATAAATAAGGGCTTATGGTTAGGGTTTCATTTAGTTGTTTAGTTGTGTTTGTGTTTATGAATTATAGAGTGAGATTCAATAAAATGTGAGACTTTTAGGGTTCTACAAAATGTAGATTTTGATTAAATGTTGCTTCCGCCGCTTCAATCTACATTATGTTTTCTCATCGAGTTTTCCGTCTCACAAATCACGATCTCTCGCTCGCCAACCAAATAGGAGGCATTAAGATCCAAAACACAAAGCTTCGATTAACAACTTATATGGTTTGATAGGAATGACCAATCTGTGGTTGATTCAAATTGTTTTCAACCTGCTTTTAGTATGTTTAGTAACTCAACTTATATGGTTTGATTCACGCTCCAAATAATTCCCCGTCCCCGAACTTACTAACTAGGTCCTGCTATCTATAACGAGATCATTGCAAAACTCAATGGCACATTTTCAATGAAAGATTTGGATTCAATGCATTATTTTCTTGGTTTAGTAAAGCAAATATGCTTCGGGCTAAACCTTCATCTACACCTATCTCAAGTAGTTGTAAACTGGATAATCACATCGCGAGCTTCTTCTGACCCTACAGTTTACAAATCTTTGGTAGGAGGACTTCAATACTTGACATGGACCAGGCGGATGTGTCTTTTGTGTTAATTTGGTTTGTCGGTTCATGCATAAGCCACGAATCGACTTCACTTCAGTCGCAGTTAAAAAGAATTTTGAGATATTTGAAGGGTGCTATTACTCATGGACTTTGGTTTACTTAAAACAACATTGCATTTGAATGCCTTCCCCGATGCAGATTAGGCGAGTCCTGTCCCATGGATAGAAGATCTATCACTGGATATTGTGTGTTCTTAGGATCAAACTTAATTTCATGGTCTCAGAAAGAAATAGCACATTGTGGCAAGATGTCAACAACAGAGGCTTTGGCACATACAAATGCAAAATTGTATTGGTTATGTACATTATTCAAATATCTCAAGATTTCTCTTTACAAAGACCAACGGTTCATCGTGGATCAAGTGAGCCGGAGCTTAACGCTAAGAAGCCAAAATCTCATTTGGTTGGTTTCGCGTACGTTTGTATCCCGTAATCTCTCCTCTCTTCTTCTTCGCCATACACTCTTTCTCTCCAATATCTCTCTCTCATTCTTCTTCAACCACCCAAAGCCCTAACTCGCTCTCGCTCTCTCTCTCTCTCTCACACTCTTGAGGTTGGGTTCAAAAGTCATTCCAAAATCCACTTCGTTGGTATCTGTCCGTATACCACTCCAAAAAAAAAAAAAAAAAAAAATTCCTTCCTCCACATTTTCTCATCTCACCCACAAAATCAACTCCCACAGATAACGTGTGTTTAAAGCTAAATAAAAAGGTTTGATTTCAATATCGCTCTTCTCGTTTGTGATTCTCTCTCCCGCCCCACCACTTCTAGGTTTGGTCCTTGTTAATTCTTCCTCTTGTCGCTATAGTCGGCCAAAAGGTAATCCAAATCTGCCAACACCATTTTCAAGTTAGTCCCGATTTTTGAGTTTGCTTCATACGAATTTTCTTATTTGATTTTGATTTGGTGGTGTTTAGAATTCGAAAATTATGATTGATTCTCGTGTGTTTATTAAATTGGGTGTTTATAGATATATTGCTCCTAAGCAAGTACCAGTACAATATGTGGTTTGCACAAGGAGGGTGATACATAATTTACAACTGGCGATGCGATTCATCGAGGTTATTACCAAGCCAAAGATTCTTCCCTGCTACTTAGGTAAAATAATTTCTTAGCCCTTTTACTTATCTAATTACATGTTCACTAAATTGATGATGTTCAATTTGGTTGATTACTTTTATCGCTGTGTTTGGATCTTAGCATTTGGTATTGCTCAAATACTAAGAGGCGGAGTTCATCAAGGCAGGATTGCATGCTTCCATAGTTATTTGGTGACTCTTAGATGAAATTAGTAAAAGAGCTTATCGTCGGATAAATATCAACTATGAAACCATTCGATTTACAACCAAGCTTGGTGAATGATACTATGTACAAGTCGCACAATTCATGATTTATAACTTTTCGATTGAACATGAAGTGTTTTTGATAATTCCAGATTTGGTGTGAAATGGATTCCCCGAATTGTTATTGGGAAAGCTATGACTTGTTCATGGCTTGCGAGAATCGGGTCAACATGTACTAACTAGGTTTATGGATCAATATTTGGTGTGTGATTGAATATATACTTGCAATTTGTTTGATGAACTACCGCGATATGGGTTTGTTTTTATTTGAGAAGGGGGTGACACTTTAGCTAACTATCGATTCCCCTCTTCTTGATTATAGTTTACTAAGTGTTGCAAATTTAGGTAGTATCTATTGGTTCACTAGTTTGTTTTCTCTCTTTTTTTAAAATGAAGTATCAAGTGAAGTGATGGGGTTTTATTATTTTGGTGGTGTTTGTTGTTTTTGGATGGTTTAATAACTTGGGTATGCTTTGAATTTGTTTGTATGGTGGAATTGGACTCTTTGGGTGTTTTTTTTTGGTTCAATTAACGTTCTCTAAGCAAATTGAATGTAACAAGTCCCAGTCACATTAGACACTTTGAGATGAGATTTGAAAGAGCTTCATTCATTCATTCATTCTTTTTACAGTGCATGACCCTTAGAATTCATTTGAGACTGTTTTGGAGAAGAGAGCCCCACTCTTCCCCGATGGTAATTGGATTTCTTGAAAGGTGTCCGGGGACTTGGGAGTGTTATTCTCTACTCCTTCTCACTCCCCCCATCGCAATGCAAGATACTAGTAATATAAGTGTCATCTCATTGGCAACAACCCCGCTCTTTCATGCAAGAACAAAACACGTGGAGATTGATTATCATTATGTCGGGGAATTGGTCACTTCAAAAAATTGAAGTTAAATATTTGTGCACAAAAGATCAATTGGCGGACATTTTTTACCAAGGGTTTATCTGTTCGGAGGTTTCAATTCTTACTTTCCAAGCTTTCAGTCCAACCTTCTCCTTCAAACTTGAAGGGGAGTATTAAGGATATATATGACTCATATCATTTAACAGTCAAAGATCAAGAAAGTCAGAGTATGATAAAGTCAAGTTTATGACACCTCGTCATTCTGTAACTGCTTCTGTTTTTTTTTTTTTTTTTTTTTTTTGGACAAGTAACTGATTCTGTTGTAATCATCGTTTAGGTTGTTATTAAGTTGTAACTAACTCTGTCTACTATATAAAGACAATGTAATCATTTGTTAGAATTCAATAAACAGTGAACCATTTCATTCACACTTTGTTTAGAGAGATCATTACCGTTATTCATGTATCGCACTACAACATAATTTATATCGATTATTTTAAAGTAGAATTACCAAATAAGTGCTGAACTCTAATAATGATTGCCACAAGAGTTAAGAGCTTGTTGTGGACCTGCACAATTACAAGGCACCAACAAATTACAAAGCAAAAAAAAAATTGTATATCCCAAGAGCCATATGACCACTTAGTTGGAACAAAAGCTGATAGACTCACAAATAGAGAGGAAAACAGAGCTGATAATACTTGAGAGGTATGTAGCAGTTGCATATATCTGAACAGGATCAAGCATCATTGTCAGTTGCCGTTTTGGGCCTATGAGGAAGGCTGTGCTGCCATACAAAAGACAACTTTAGAATCTGGAAAAGACGACAGAACCAAGTCATAAAGAGAGTACATGATAAAAGAAACAATGAACTAAGGGTAAATCAAAATATCAAATAGGATGAATCATGCTGCTTCGATGTTACAAAATAAAGATATTACCAAACAGACTATACAAAAGCGACCTTCGTTAATGTAGGATATTCCTACTCTCTTTGTTCTTGTATCATTGTATGAAAAATATACATCGATCCGAAACAAACCTCCCAAGTGAAAGCAGATTCCCAAAGGTGAACGTTATCCCAAACTTGATTGGATTGAAGAAAACAAGCATTGACTGCCACCAAAAAAAATTAAGTGAAGATGCCGATTAGAATTTAACAGGCCTTTCATCGCCCTCAAGCAATGGAGCTAAGACAAAAACTAAGATTTTTCATAAAAAGCTAAAAGCCTTGAAAAACAAGTGAGGCAAATGTCTGGACCACTATAGATCACAACAAAAGAAAAGTGTCAGCAATAGTTTGTATTATATTTACTCAAAATTGACTGTACATCCTTACATTTTTTAATGAAACTATTTTGCAGGAAAAAAAATATTATGTTTAGTCTTTAGATGAAATGAAATTGAAACCAAATTTCAATATCTTAACCTACTAATACATTTCAACTTTAACATCACACATAAACTCTTAATCAATAACGTCGTTACGTTTGTCTCAATTTGGTATTTGATTAAGTAATGGAAAACTTTAGATGTATCCTCAAGTGGAGCGGAATGAAGTATCTGATTGGCACATGGTAGAAGAACAAAAGGCGATGAAAATTGCTAGAATAACTTGGAAATTGTTGTGCCAGGAATGTATAACAAGCAAACAGAAATTAAAGGATTCATATGTGCAGTCAAACTTACTAGAAGTGTACAGGCTAAACCAGCCATCAAGCATGTTGCAAAGCCATACAATCTCTGATCATTGAGTCGAGAAAAGCAACAATCAATTCCAGTATGAGCTCAGAAAAGGTACAAGTTTATATTTCACAATCAACAAAATGAACCTTCCGAAAAGGTATGGGTATTTCATGTTTGTATTTTGAGGATACTTGTTCGTCTCAAGCAATAAGGCTAACTTGCCAGGAAGATTTCCCAAACAAACAAAGAGAAACCCAACATTTTTTTTTTTTTTTTTTTGGTGATAAGGCTAAAATTTTATATTCTCACAAAATTATGTAATTCCTAACATGAAATAGTTTTAGGCTTGATTAAAAAAGCTTAGAAGTGCAAAGAATGTAAGTCATTGGCATGTATTCTAATAATAAATCAATAACCAAGTTGTATTTTTTGCTTTGGTCTCTTAGGTTATGAAAAGTATAGTATCCACAACATATTGTTCCAGATAACAGTTTTCACAAGTAGTATGTTGTGCGACCTTTGACAAGATATATCCACAACAAGGTTGTTCCGGTGATATTAGTGTTGGCAGAAGAATACTTGTATAAAACATCATGTATCATCCAGTTTCAGCAACTTCCCCTAGTTAAATGTACACCATTGCCTAGATGCACTTCCATACTAACCATCACATATGATCATTATACACTTCTATAGCTTTTAAGTTTTACCTACAATAGTTTCTGAGCTGTTTGATTTTATACTTATTTCAAGGAACAAGGATATCCAATAAACGCTATAATGGTATAGCCGTGTAGGGCCATAAGGAGATGGCTTACATAATAGGTACCACACAGAATTACACATAAGGGATTGCCTTGAAAATTTTCAAAGGTCTCCGCTAAATCTTTTACAGGGTTCTGCTTCTAGAAATCCCTCTTTAATGATTATGATGCCACCTCATAGAGTAACAGATTTTGCAGCCACACAGAAGTCTGGATCAAACATGAAAATTCTGGGTATTTAATGGGTACTAATTTGTTTAACATCAGAAGTTCAGAAACTCATTATTTCCTTTTCACAAATATCGAATTTTGTCCTGGAAAAGAATGTTTAGACACTTGCTAGTCCAACATATGTTGATCACTAAGAGAGGTATAATCTCATCAATAAAAAAAACGAAGTCACAAACTAGAGTAATTCCAATTCTAAGGAAAAATTTCACCCGACAGTTAAGATTCTCAGCAAAAGCTTAACCCAATCAGGGTTGCAAACATTTGAATGCACTGCCAATTTAAATCGGGTTAAGAAAAAAAAGGGATTATGCATAAAAGAACGAAAAGAAACCCTGAAACTCTCAGCAGATAGTCGAGCTCTGGCCAACTAACTACTAACTGTAATTGTCTATAAGAAGCAATGTGTACCTGTCGTAACTCGGTCATAGTCGGATCCTTACGGTCCACGCCACGATCCCTAAAGATGGCCACCTTATTGTTTGTCTTGTACCTACCAGCAGGATCATGTTCTGTCCTACATCTACCTGTAGATGAATCATAACCCTTAGATGGACTTTCAGGTCCTTGAACAATAAATCTCTCATCAACCCCTTTTGACCTTAAGGAGCAGGGCTGGAGCTTTCACATTGTCACCTTTTGTACCATTTTCAGAGCTAAATATTCGGGCACGAGCTCTATTATATTCTTCTTTTCTTTCCTCTACACTTTTAGCATGGTTCCATTTGGAAGAACGGCTTGCATTATTGGCTGACTCTGAACACTTCCCTGGTCTCTGTTTGATAGCAACTTTAACAGAACCATTGTTGTCTCCATGTGGTAGGCTTAGAGGAATATCTGCAAGGCTTAATTGGAGGAAATTGACATGCAGAACTCTTATGGACTACAATTCTGGAACCAAATCCATCATGAACATTATTGTCTAGAACACCCAGCGACTCCAATTGATAATGTTGAGCTACACGGTGAGCAGCCAATCTTAAATATGAAGTAGGTAGTTGTTGAAACTCAAGTTGTTGTTGGGAAGGATTACTGATAAATTTCACTACATCCTGCTCTATTCGAAGAACTGCAAAGAGGGACAGACAATCAGTCTCTAGAGAGACACACATAGATTAAAACTCAAGAAAAGAAACTAAATTTATTACTAACTTGATAATCGCTCCCGGGATTCTGCAAAGCTTCTCTAAGAAACTCATCAACTTGATTATTAGAAACTCCTCCACTAGGTGGTGTTGAAACAACACTAGTAGTTTTGGAAGAAACCAATAAACGGGACATGGTTTTATCTAAATCAGCCATCTCCCATGAATCTTCGTCTTCTTCTTCTTCTACTACAGTGCCCCTCTCCTAGATTAATTAACTAAAGGTATAATTGTAATTGCAATGATGAATGTATCCAAAAGTATAATTGTAGAACTTGTAGGTAAGCACTTTGCCCTCAGCACTAGCACTAGACTTCTGTTTGTCATTTGCTTTCCAGCACAGCACAGTATTTGAACCAGGTTCATCTTGAGTTACCCAAGATACAATTACTGCTTTTCCCACTATATCTCCTTCAGTAATATGACCCTATTTAGTAAAATTGGCATGTACCAACAAGAACTTTTATACTTTCTATAGGAACAAATCGTGAAGAAGTGTTCTGAAGAAGAAATCTGTAATAGAAAGAGCAATTACATAACTGAAACTTTTATTTCCAACAGTTAAAGAGAATTGAAACTAAAATGACAAACTTCTCAAGGCCTTTAACAAGTATTAATGCACTTACCTATATCTGATTATGAAAGATGTTTTTCCTCAGTTAGGAAAATCATATACTGCAACAAACAAAAGGAGTACAAACGATAGGCATATCGACTACAGTTCCATACAAGAAAATAACAAACATACCAACCAGAATGGTAAGAAATAACAAAGGCACAGAGATTATGTTTCACATCCATGAAGATCAGGTATCAGCATCATCAGTGGCTTTTCCCCCAAAAGGATCGTGGGTAGGGCCAACATCCTCCCCAATATGGCGTTGAACCAGCCTTTGCAAATCAGCCATAACCTTGTGCTCACGTTTTGGCAGGGATGTCCAAACGGGTACCCGACCCGGCCCGAACCCAATTTTTCGGGTTTTGAACGGGTATCGGGTTACCCGGGCCCGGCCCTATTCTTTGCGGGTCGGGTTTGGGTTCGGGTATTTGTTGGATACATGTGGCCAAACCCTACCCTAACCCTATATTTCGGGTACCCGTCGGGTTCGGGTTCGGGTTTCGGGTATGGTAAAACCCAAAATATATGAAATAAAATAATATTAAATCTCTTCATCAGGAACGTCATTTTCAGTTATTAGATCTCAAGATCTCAAGAAAAAACCTCTTTTTCATCTAATTAATCAAAAGTCATCTTCTTTTATTGGATTTGATCTGTTTAACTTTAACATCGTAAAGCCACCCAACAGTCATCAAAGATTCAAAACACACAGGATTGCATTTTTTGAAAAGCAAAAGAAGAGAAAAGTAGGCCAAACAAAAGCAATTCCAAGATAATAACTTCAATAAGATTGATGGTTTTGGGAGTTTCGACTTTGTGGTGGTGTAAATCGACTGTTGATTTGATAATAATTGATGGCTTTTTAGGAGTTTAGGTTTAACTTGGTGGTGTGAATCATCCGACGTTGATTTCTTTAAATTTGGTGACCACATTTAGAAAGAGATATTTGAGGAGGTCTTTGCGAAATTTTACGAGTGAATGCAAACTTAAGAAGACCATCAAACCCACCAATCTCTTCATCATGAACGTGTGATTGGGTTGTGCTGTTCTTGGGGAGTTGTTGGAGGGAAGAGAGAGTAGTAAAGAATGCGGTCGGCCAAGGTAATTTGTCTTGAAGACCAAAAGTAAATAGTAATGAAAGACTAAAAGTTTGTTGAAGATAAATAGATAATAAATGAAAATATAGTTGTTGGGAATTATGGTGCGTTCGGGTTCGGGTTTTGGTCGGGCATTTTACCCTATATAACCGGTTTTGGGTTCGGGTTCGGTCCGGATATGGTTTCGAACTTTTAACCCTTTTAACGAGTTTAGGGCCAAATTATCGGGTCGGGTTGGGTCGGTCCGGGTTTAGATAGTGTGACCAAACCCGACCCTATGTATTTCGGTCTAGGTTCGGGTTCGGGTTTTGTCGCTCGGCGGGGGTTCGGTCGCGGGTTTTTTTTTTCGGGTTTGGGTTTCGGCGAGAATGGAGGCGTTTTGCTTTCTCCTCATAGTTGAACATTGCCAATGCCCTCTTATCCCCGGATCAGACTTGGTTTTCCTTTTCGATCTGACGAATGGCATTCATCCTTTGATGCCTACTACCACTCATAACATAACCAAGGTCTTCAAACCTCAAATCTCATCACGGTAGAAAGACCACTTCTCCTCTTCTAGGAATACACTTCCCTGGCCGCACATCTTGAGCAATAGCATCACCTTCACCAGCCGCAAAGCTCCTCCATAACTTATATGCCCTTCAAACCGGCAAAGGCATAGGACCCACAACAAACATCACTTTCTAAACCAGATTTCTTTTGTAATTCAAGCATCTCTTTAAACGCAAAGAGCCTCACTATTCATCTCCGCTTTTAATCCATCATCATCAATCTCAATAATTTTTTATCCGTGATCGAAATCCAACAAACTTTTCTCCTAACCCTCACTAACCGACTCACTCGGCTTCTTTTTCTTCTTGCTTTTGAATGTGAAGCGTAACTAGAGCTTCTCCGATTCTTGGTTCTTACATTATCATCCGCTGATCCGCTCTCGGACTTATCACTCTCAATATCCTCACTCTCACTTTCATCCGAAGTCAACCCTACTACTTCTTTCTTACTTTCCTTACTTCTCCGGTTACTCCTCTTTTTCACACTACCCTCTTCTTACTTCCCGACTTCCTCTTCCTCCTCCTATCGATTAATCACTCTCACTCTCATCCGATTCATCCGACTCACTATCATTTCTCCGTTTCGATTTCTTACTACTCTTCCTTCTCCTCTTCTTCTTCTTTTCCCTCATATCCTCATCACTCTCCACTCATCATCACCATCCGAACTTCGACAACCCCTTTCCCACTTGTTCCTTCCCATCCCCTTCATCTCGAGCTCAATCTCAATATCACCTTCATTTTCATCTTCCTCCTGTAGGTCCCACTCATTCTGAGGAGGACTAGGAGTAATCCTATAAATACAATTCGATATTCTTCCTCAACTTAATCCTTTTGGTTGTTCGATACTCTTCATAACTCAATCCTTTTAATTCCTCATCGATTCATCACCTTCAGGTTCATTTATTTTCCCATTCCTATTATAACCATTATTGTTATTATATTCCCTATCAAGAAACTTTCCAGTAAAGAATTACGGTGGTCGTATTCATCATACCTAGGGCTAGTTCTAGAATAGTCTCGAGATTTGTAATTATAATTTCTAGTTTTTGTGCCTTGCTATTGTTGTTACGGTGAGATTCTTTCTCCGCTTTCTACGGTGTCTTTCCGGGATTTCGACCTTTGATGAGAGTCTTGAGTCTTTTTCGTCGCCTCTTCTTCTTGACATGATTGTGTGTGTTCTGACTTGTTGAAGAGAAGATGTTTTATTTATGGATTGGATATTGGACGACTCGATTGGGCTTATTTATTAGGCTAGTACGAGCCCTACTTGGATATCGATAAAGAGTCATTCTTTATGGACCACCAGGTCGCGGGGAAAGCACTTTTGCATTACATCTTTTATTTATGTTGCGAGAAACCTCTTTGGAAAGGAGTGGTTGGTTACACACCCTTTGGTAAAAGAGTTGGGTCGTAAAAGGTTAATAATGAGGTGAGCTTAGAATTCACTATTATAATTTGTAGATGTGTTTACCACGATTTTGCTTGAATCAAATTTAGAAGTCGTTGAGATAATTTAGGCTGGAAAGGTTTGAAACCGATTTGTACTCAATCAAACGCGTGCCTCGGATATCATTGTTCTTTCATCATATTCAAATTTTATGGTAAACAATCTACTGTTCTCAATAGTTCTTTTCATGGTAAACAATCTTGCAAGTGAATAGAATGTTTAACAAGTTGATAATTGCATATGGTTGGATTTCCTGTCAGAAAATATCTTGCCAATATGTTTGGCTTCAAAACGAGTTCTCAAAGGTGAATAGATCGAGAGACCCCATGGTTGATTGTTCTTCTTCACTCTCCATGGTATAACAGTTATGAGTACCACTTTATGGAAGGAGAGGGATGAGAGTGATGTTTGAACCTTGGTTTGTTGAAAACAAAGTGGATATTGTGTTTCCGGGTCATGTTCATGCTTATGAGAGATCGGTAAGTTTCAGTTTGTGACCTTTTACTACATGAATCAATCGTAAGTTCTTAATCTTGTTCTAATTTGTAATTTTCTTTATATCCGCTTCTGGAGGAGAGAATTTCAAATATAGTATACAAAGTTTCAAATGGAAATTGCACACCGGTGTTAAACTATCTCCGCACCGGTTTACTTTTTTATCGGCGATGGAGGAAACATAGAAGGCCTTGCTAATAAGTAAGTCTTCCCCTCGCTTTTAACCTCGTTACAACAACATTATGTAGCGCCTTCTTGAATGGCGTTATTTTCTATGTGCAGGTTTACAGAGCCACAACCTAGTTACTTTCGGCTACAGGGAAGCAAGCTTTGGGCATGCAATGCTTGGAAATAAAGAACCAAAACGCGATGCCTTCTACTCACGGCACCAGTAACCCGGGGACGGGCGATTCTTGGAGATTCTCGGTGGTTCTACAACAGTGATTGGTATCCACACGCGTGAGAGTAGCAATCTGCGATCGCGTGGCTTAAGGGAAGAGTAATCAATTTTAAAAATCTATGTGAACCATATGAAATAGAGCATTCTAGCTTGGAAGTTTTGGTAGCCTATACCAAATTGTCGCGAATAATAAGTAGACAAATCAATTTCAGTTATATTAGATACTTTCGATCCACATTCGTTTTTAGGTGTGATTAGTCTGCTCAATATTTGTTCTTTCTTTTTCACAACCTTAGTACTCTAGATCATACTAGTATGCTCAATATTGTTTTTTTCTTCACAAATTAGTATACTAGCACTAGATTTCGAACTAATGTTAAAGATGATTGCCCGGAGCCAATCTCTTAATTCTTTTTCTTTTTAACTCTTGTAACTCTTACGCTATCGATAATTGCAAAAGGAAAAAAAAACGCCCTAGTTCTAAGAGTTCTTTTTCTTTTGGTAAAGAGTTCTTCCAGATATTATATTATCCGGTGAATGTAAACAAAATAAACAATACAGTATTGATGGAAAGAGTCTTTTCTAAAGCGAAACCGACTCATTTTATGGTAGTCTGTAACTCCTAATATTCTACCTTCGGTTTTCCAAAACTTGAGTGGAACAACCAGAAATCCACTTCTTTCTCATTATCAAATGAAAATGCTTTATATCTTGCAACACAAGTATTGGTTGGCGAGAACAGATAAAAATGTTACCATCAAGACCGTCCATCAATTATCATCAGCCCTAAAAAGCAGCCCGATAATGGTGGATGGCTAACTCAACCTGTCTTAACACACCAAGTGATCAAACAGATTCTTGAAATATGGAAGTTAAAAAGAAGAATAAGTCCTCGGGCAAGAGGGCATTGATGAGCAATTACTTCACAATTCAATAAATTCCAAGCGGGAAAAATGAAATAGACAATCTTATTATTTAATGCAAAGCGTTAATTCCCTTTCATACAACATGGACCACTTCAGAGTTTTGTCTAGTTTTAGTGCTTTCGCAGCAAGTGCTTGCTCTAAAGCAAAATCGTATCTACCTATTGAAAGTAAGCATGGGTCCGATTCTTAATATCAAACGTGGCATGACCAAAGCTTGCTTCACGATCGCCCGAATATACTTTGGTTGAGGTTGGGTCATGCTTTGCATATTCAAAGAAAACTTTATATATTCAATGGAGAGGAAAATAATCTATAAGTAACTGTCGAGAATGAATGTATGTGAGTACTATCTTACTTGGTTGTCCTTCTAGATTCCCTCCATCACCAAAGGTTATGTAAACCGGGCAGATTGATCACTTATAGGAGTGCAAATACCATTTACTACATTGTATGCAATGTTTGAGACACGCGCCTTCTGTAAGGAAAAAAAATCTTTTCGGACCATAGCAGAAAAGTAGCAAGGGCGGCTACAATTCTTTTTACCATACTAAAAGCAACAAAAGATAAAATGGTATACCAAGGGTGAAAGAAATAAGAAGAAGCTAATTTAGCAAATAGAGGCCAGTCCTATTGAAAAGTGAGATAAATAACCCACTTCATATAGAGATTCCAAATTAATTTAACTTCGCCATAGTATGAATCTTTACTTGGCCTGGAAAGAATGTGTACTCTTAGAGAGAAGTATGGCCAGCCATATAATACAAACAAATACTCATAGGAGTATATAAGCCAAATATCTGATCACATTGCACTTGCCGATAATTTTTATGAACAAAGAAAAGGAATCGGGTTATCTAGATTAGTCAACTTAAACGAATCAGAGAGAAAAAATGCACTTACAGATCGTTCATAGGCATGAACATGTCCAAAGATATACAACATCTACTTTGCATTTTACAAACCATGGCTCATATATTACTCTAATGGTTTCCCTTCCATAAAATGATAGTTGTAGGCTGTTATACCGTGGGGAATGCATAAGAACAATCAACCATGGTGTTTCATTCCTATCAACTTTGGGGAATTCCTGTTCAAGCCATTTGTCTTGAGGGGTGTATTTGCCTGCACAAGAGAGGAATATTGTGCCATGTAAAGCGGCTGCAACCACATTAACCTTTTACTTTAAATACATGATATAACTAGCGCTTAACAATTTGGGTATTCATCAATCTAAATCATACTCTTTCTTCTGTTAAGATAACTAATAACATGCAAAAAAAATTGCACTTCATCATTATTGTCATTTCGGAACGGATAAGTGTTTTCATAGATGCTAACTTGTAGAGAGATAGTATGACATTTTTGTCCGAGACATCTTCGCAAAGGGAGCAAAACATTAAGCACAACATGCATAAATAAGGTAAACAAGCTTACCATAGGCAGAATATGAAGAGAGGACAATGATATATCGCGGAAGCTTGCTTGATGGAGTACCATAGTGGAGCGGTGCTTCGAGATGCTTTATAGGGCACATGATAACGGTGCATTATAAGGCTTGAAAGGAACAGTCTCACCCTTCAAAATAAAAAGACCACCTCGGTCGAGAAATCAACTCTCAAAAATTGTTTCAATTTGAACAAAAGCGGATTGTTCGGTGAAAACTGGAGGTAATCATGGAAACTGTTGGAAAGCATCATTTCAAATGAAAGTGCACAAGAGAATAACCGGGTGATGAAGAAAATTGTTATACTTTCCATTAACATAAGTTTGCATTTATCTCCCATAAAACAATTTTCAAGATAGACACAATCGATTCAAAGAGCAAATAAACCTTCACAAGTGTGTTTGGTTACTCGGGTCATTTTGAGGTAGCATAGTCGGTATGTATATTACCATAATATTATAAGGAGAAAAGGCCTAATACTTAGAGAACGGGTCTCCTCGGTTTCATAGTGTCCCTAAGATGAAAAAGTACCATTAGAAAAGGCAATCGGTTTAAAACCCAAAGAAAGGGGTTTTAAGTCAAAGCAACCTAAACACTTGATGAAGGCATGAATGACAACATAGTCAAGTAAAGATACTCTTAAGATATTTACATCTCTTTGTTTTACATTAAAATATAAATGTTTCTAGTTTATCAACGACAATCTTTCAGCCGCGTAGGAATAACTATTCGCAAAAGAAAAGCGTGAGCACATAAACTTTTTAGATAGAAACAAGTTTCTAGGAAATGTAAAAAAAAAAATGATGTCGAATTGTGGCATTAGGTGGAAATTTCATAGAAAAATGATAAACATATTGACTTAATCTGCTTTGAGTAGATATGGAGTGCTTACAATTTCGGGAACAAAATCAATTTCATAATTCCCTGCAATCCATATCCACGGTTGATAAGCGATACTTCTCTCCACAAACCTGCCCCATGTATCCCATCTTACATTGTCGTGAAATGGATAGTTATCGGCATAAGAGAGATCGCCAACGAACAACACCATCGCCACTTTTGTTGGGTTCTTTTCATAATGAGTGAGTGTTATATTTGAATCATAACTTTGGTCAAGATCCCCCGCAAATGACGCGTCATATAGTGTAAGACCAAAAGGAATGAAAAATTATTACAAAACATGTCTTTATCGGCTTGTAATTCTTTGAGTATCTGCCAAAGTTCTATATCATAAATTGATAAATACAGATAACCCATGCTTTCCATTTAAAGCTTCATAGGAAATGCAATAACTGTTGTAGCTAGTAAAATTCACATGGATTAAGGTTCATATAATTTACCGATGAAACCAAAAGTATAAGGAACATCCGGTCCAACTTCGGGGAGGGTTCTAAACCGGAAGCGCTTCATGGTGTTACCCACTCCAAGGGCATAGTAATATTTTGTATTAAACTGCAAAACACAACAAACTCAAAATTACATCATTTACATTCACACACACCTTCCTTTCTTGTGGCAAGTAAAGGTGCAACTTAGTCGCCTAACTTCTGAGGCGAGCTACCATCAATGAAGCAATTCTTGTACACATAAACAATAAATGAGTTCGGACCTCATGCCAAATTTTTGATGGTGCAATGATGAATGTATCCAAATTAAAAGTATAATTGTAGAACTTGTAGGTAAGCACTTTGCCCTCAAAGCACTAGCACTAGACTTACGTTTGTCATTTGCTTTCCAAAGACCGCGATTATTTGAACGGGTTCATCTTGAGTTACCCAAGATACAATTACTGCTTTTCCCACTATATCTCCTTGAGTAATATGACCCTATTTAGTAAAATTGGAATGTACCAACAAGAACTTTTATACTTTCTATAGGAACAAATCGTGAAGAAGTGTTCAAGAAGAAATCTGTAATAGAAAGAGCAATTACATACACGAAGCGGTGACTACATATATCACACTAAGCCTCCTCCTCGGTTCATCATGTGCTCAATTCTCAACAAGGTATAAGCAACCCAACAACAATGAAATTTGTTTTTGCTCAAAAGTCAAAATCCACTTCGATCCGAAAAACACTAGTTTGAATTTCTTAAAATTGAGAGAGAGGGAGTGAGAACTCACCGTCGGCGTTGAAGTGGGAAAATTTTGGTTGATTTCCTCGGCAAAATATATCCGGGCTCGGTTGGATTTTTTTTTCCCGCGAGTGGGAAAATAGGGTCACGTGGAGGGTTTTGCCCGAAAACCTGGTTTTATATTTGCGGACCGGTGTATCGCATCAAGCGGTAAATATTGGTTTAAGTAGGAAAATATCGATTTGCCGGTGGAAAATGGGTTATCAAGCAGGCCCTAAAATCAAATTTCTTTCTTAATGTGGGCACATTACAAAGGGATTTGATCCGATTAACTATGTAAATGAAAAAAAAATTCTTTGTGTCACTCTTTTCAACTTAATATTCTACATTCTATAACCGATAGTACAAGTTCTTGAAAAGATTCTCACCGTGTCATCACCGAACCTATGAAAAACACTCCAGTTTCATGTGTCTTCTTCATCCCATTTGTTAGAAGAGAGATTACTTTACATAGGGGTTTTTTTTTTTACATTGGGTGGAAACACCGCGACTCAATCAGATTGCCTTGGGATATAGGCTGGGCTAGGCCATCGAATATCCATTAGCGGATAGCATAGCATCCTCTACAATTAACACCGGGTACCCATGCCTGAAATAACTAAGTCTCCTTTCAATTTTTGCTCCAACCAACACAAATAAAACTCCTATCCATAAGGTAAAATCCAACGGTATCGACTTTAAATTCAGCCTTCTAAGGAAAACCTAAAAATATTGTATGACACGGGTGAACTCATCATCTACCACCTCCCCTGCCACAAAACCCCCCCACAGCCTAAACACATTACATCTAATCCACAAAAAAAACTAATGATGGTGCACAAAGCAAATGAACTTCGGACACCACACAGGTCATCATTATCTTTGAATATATACCACCACACCGAAGCTTTCAAAAACTAAGAACCGTTAAGAGATTATAAGATGTTCTCCTCCGCCCCATCTAGAAAAAGACAATATACACGCCATGAAGTTAAAGAAACTAGCATTCCTACCATAGTGTGCAGCGCAACCTTCGGCAATGAACTTCTCCCCATCATCGCCAGATTTTTCTCCACTTCCTTCTCAAGACATCGATTGAATCTTATTTCGTCGGTTTACTAGCTCCTTCCCACCACTAAGACATCATTGCTTCTCACCACTACCCAATGGTTTATTCGGAGAACTGATTCCACTTAAACTCATAGCATCCCAATCCATTCTATATAAAACATTTTCCTCCTCCAAACAACTATACCAACCGACCTTCAACTTCCTCCTTGAGGAAGAATAAATACCAAACCAAACTATGTTAGATTTTTCAAGAAGGTCAAGAATTGGAGCTATTATTAATTCTAGATAGAAAAGCATTCATCATTTCAAATTCATTTAAAAGTTATATCTCACCTTTTGTTGTAAATTCATTAAAAGCGGTCATATACATCACGAAAACAATATGAAACTTTTATTTCCAACGGTTAAAGAGAATTGAAACTAAAATGACAAACTTCTCAAGGCCTTTAACAAGTATTAATGCACTTAACTATATCGATTATGAAAGATGTTTTTCCTCGATTAGGAAAATCATATACTGCAACAAACAAAAGAAGTACAAACGATAGGCATATCGACTACTGAGTTCCATACAAGAAAATAACAAACATACCAACGAGAATGGTAAGAAATAACAAAGGCACGAGATTATGTTTCACATCCATGAAGATCGGTATCGGCATCATCGATGGCTTTTCCCCAAAAGGATCGTGGGTAGGGCCAACATCCTCCCCAATATGGCGTTGAACCGACCTTTGCAAATCAGCCATAACCTTGTGCTCACGCTTTTGCTTTCTCCTCATAGTTGAACATTGCCAATGCCTCTTATCCCCGGCCTTTGTAGACTTGGTTTTCCTTTCGATCTGAATGGCATTCATCCTTTGATGCCTACTACCACTCATAATAACATAACCAAGGTCTTCAAACCTCTCAATCTCATCAGCCCGAAGACCCACTTCTCCTCTTCTAGGAATACGCTTCCCCTGGCCGCACATACCGAAAGCAATAGCATCACCTTCACCAGGCCATAAAAGCTCCTCCATAACTTATATGCCCTTCAACCCTCGGCAAAGGCATAGGACCCACAACAAAGATCACTTTCTAAACCAGATTTCTTTTGTAATTCAAGCATCTCTTTAAACGCAAGAGCCTCCGTATTCATCTCCGCTTTTAATCCATCATCATCAATCTCAATAATTTTTTATCCGTATCGGAATCCAACAAACTTTTCTCCGAACCCTCACTAACCGACTCGCTCCTTCTTTTTCTTCTTTGCTTTTTGAATGTGAAGCGTAACTAGAGCTCTCCGATTCTTGGTTCTTACATTATCATCTGGCGATCCATTCTCCGGACTTATCACTCTCAATATCCTCACTCTCACTTTCATCCGAAATCAACCCTACTTCTCTTCTTACTTTTCTTACTTCTCCGGTTACTCCTCTTTTCACACTACCCTCTTCTTACTTCCCCGCTTCCTCTTCCTCCTCCTATCGGTTAATCACTCTCACTCTCATCCGATTCATCCGGCTAAACTATCATTTCTCCGTTTCGATTTCTTACTACTCTTCCTTCTCCTCTTCTTCTTTCCCTCATATCCTCATCACTCTCCTCTCATCATCACCATCCTAACTCGACAACCCCTTCCCCACTTGTTCCTTCCCATCCCGCTTCATCTCTCGAGCTCAATCTCAATATCACCTTCATTTTCATCCTCCTCCTCAGAGGTCCCACTCGCTTCTGAGGGGACTAGAGTAATCCTATAAATACAATGATTCGATATTCTTCCTCAACTTAATCCTTTTGGTTGTTCGATACTCTTCATAACTCAATCCTTTTAATTCATCATGATTCATCACCTTCGGGTTCATTCATTTTCCCATTCCTATTATAACCATTATTGTTATTATATTCCCTATCAAGAAACTTTCCAAATGAATTACGGTGGTCGATTCATCATACCTTTAGTATAGTGAATTTCAGATTTTTAAATACGTATTTTTCATTTATATATTTAATTAATTAAATTATTTATTTTCAAAATTAAAATGATCGGACTGGACTCGGGATACGCGGCCCGGTTTTGGGCCTGAAAGTTGTTACGGGTTTCGGGTTTCGGACCCAAAGATATAAACACTTTTTCTGTAAAATAGGGTTCCTTTAATAGAATATATTAAAAATGGAAAGTGGAGATGATGAAAGGATTTCTGGGCCTTGACGGCTGGACTCGGAGAAATTCATGGAGTATTCACGTCGAAAAGTAGCTATTTTGCTATATCACCGGATTTATCGTTTTCGATTATCGGTATACTGTCTAAGGTTTCTGTTTTTGTACTGTTCATTATATTGTTTTTATTCGGACGTCGTGTTTCGCCGAGTTGTTAAAACTCTAGTTAAACTGTTAAACTGTGATACTATGAACTCAAACTGTCGAAAAGCTCGACCGAGCGTTAATGGCGGCGTGGGCTTTGAACGTAAATACTAGTGTAGTTGTTGTTATGAACTGTTTTGGGTGTTAGCCGGGTATACTGCCAAAGCTCGGGGAAGAGGCGTCAATGGCGCCGAACGCTTTACTGTGTTACAGAAAAATGCGTTTTTGTCTTTCTTTTCTTTTGCTTTGAACGATTTTGGTTATTGTTGTTTGGGGTTGATGAATGGTGGTAGTTGGGTTGATGTTGGGTTGAATAGGGGCTGTTGGAAGCTCGGAGAGGAGCATCAATGGCGGCCCAGACGTCCTCCAGTAAATTGACTCTTAACTGTTTTTGGTTGATTGGTTAATGGATAATGGGTTTGATGAATGGTAGTGTGAGGGCTGCCCATGGTGGCGGTTGGAAGCTTGTAACAAGCTTTAATGGAGGTCGACATTTTGTAGATCTAGTTTTGTGATTGTTTGATTTAATGATTTGAGGATTTGGTGTTTATTAAAGTTTGTTGGTTTTTTATTTGTGTCAAAACCGATTTGATGAAGTGAGGGATGGTGGCCGATTGTGGCCGGTCGATTTTGGTGGTGGTGGAGGAGAGAAATGTTGGAGAAGAAGAACTGTAGCTGTGGTTGGGCCTTGGGCCGAATCCACTTGCTACTTGGGCCTAAACCTTGGTTGGTTTCGGTTTGGGCCTTTACCTTGTTTTGTATGTTGGGTCAAAGCTCTAATTTTATGTGGCCGAAATTTCAGTGGTAGTTGGGCCGAAATTTCAGTTTAATTTTCGGACCCCATTAGTTATGTTGGGCCAGTTCTATTTGTTTTATTTTGGACCGATGACCGAACCACTTGGTTTTAGTTCGATTATAAGTTTTGGGCCCGTTTAATATTGCTTGGGACCGGTCCATTGGACTTAAAATAGATCTTTCTGCCCTTTACACGTTTAGACTTTCGGGTTCTAAGGTTTGAGGCATTTAGTTGGGTCCGAACCATGACGCCCACGAGCCATGACCATGCAGACCCTTTGACCATCGACCTTTTTTTTGACCATCGACCGTTGACTTTGACGGTTGACTTTGACCTTTCACCGACGGTTGACTTTCACTTTTGACTTTGGCGATATTTGTTTGACCTTGACCATGAGGGTGTTGACCTTTTGTTATTTGTTGACTTTGGTATTGGAATGTTGACTTTTCCAGGTTTTTCATATGTTTGTTTATATGGATATATATAGTAATAAAATATTGTTCATATTGTATAACTTTGTGTGTTATTATCTAATTTAGATTTGACGTGAAAAGAGTGTGTAAAAGATATACATATTGGGCTTTGATTGTGACCGTTGACCGTTTATTTGTCTTCACGTTTTATGTGTATATTATATGGACACATCTAGTAATAAAATCTTTGTGGAAGCTAATATATTTGGTTGTCGTCATTATCTAAGAAAAGATTTGACATTGATGTTGTGTATTTTGACACGTGTGATATTGAGGTGTTAGGAGACATTATATTCCTAATACGTTATAATAAAGATATGTCGATCGTTGAAGCATTGTGACATGATATAATATCGCGGGGATAGTTATATTAATCTGATATCTTGGAAATGTATATACTGTTTCATTATTTTATATGTGAGATCTTAATATAGTATTGGTGAATATTTGCGGGAGTGTGGTGTAGTGCAATAATATATTAAGACGTGAAAGAAGGAAATTGGTTATGAGATATAATTGAGATGTTTCTAAATATTATGGCTTAGTGCAATAAGGTAATTGACCATGCGACGTGATATAGTGGAATGTTTATGAGTCATTAACGCATTTATGACTTTGAATAAATTACATAACTAAAAATCCTAGAACTTGACTACCACAACTCATGATTTGCCTTGTGGGCTTATGTGATATGATTGACCCATGTGTTGGGTGTATATATAAGATGTGATTGACCCATGTGTTGGGGCAATCGTAATGGCGAATAGTGGCTTGATTATTCCGTTCGCAAAATAGAACGATGATGCGCGAATATTTTATCTTAGAATAGTGGCGATTACATAGATTTGGCTTCCGTGTGAGGATTTACGGTGTCACGCATCCCCCGGCCGAGGTGGTTACGCATACGGTGGCTCATTATGTAAGGGGAGGCATGTGGATGTACATGTTCTATGTTGGGTTTGGACGATTGTGGTAGCCAATGGGAAACTAGGTAAAGACATAGATACGGCTGATGATTTTAGGGACACGCAAAGAAAGCCCAAAACTAATATAATTATGGTAATATGTTGGTAAATGATATATCTCTAGATAGATGATTGTATATGTTTGTTGGGTTAGTAGTTTAGTTAGAACCAAAAGCGCCGTGGAGAACTAAATGCCTTTTTATTATCGCATGATATATGTTGTATTAGTTGTTGGAAGTTAAAAGGCCTCGATTGGAGGAACTACCCGCCTGATTATTGTAATTAAGGGCGTTGTATTAGTTTGTTGAAAGTTAAAATTTCGGTGGAGGAACTAAGCCCATTATGGTTTGTGTTTATATTGGTATAAGTATATGTTGTGTATTTTTTAGGGCTACTCACACCAAAGATTTTATAATCGTCAACCGGTTTGCATGTTTGCTTATCGGTGTGTTCATTCAATGAACATAGTTGATAAGTTTTGATGAGTTTAGTGTTGAAGAAGGTTGGATCTTTGCTTGTGGTTTTGCATTAGCATTGCATCTCGGGATGTGTTTTGTTTTCTCTTAAGGTGATATAGGTTTTCAACTGAGACAATATTATTTGTATTTACATTTGTAATTTTAATTAAAGAGTTGTTGAAAAGAAGATTTGTAAATGTCGGTATTTGAGAATTTTTTTGAAATGAATAGGACTTTTGTATAATAGAAATTTTATTGGTTTTAATTATCCGCATATTTAAAACTGTTTATGGGTTTTTTGGAAGTTGAGCGTCGTCACGTCGGAGATCGGAAGAGTCTGAACAAATAATGTTTTTCCGACAATCGAAATTAAAGTGTGGCCCGATAGTTCTGTATAGTCTCGAGATTTGTAATTATAATTTCTAGTTTTGTACCTTCTTTGTTGTTGTTACGGTGAGATTCTTTCCTTTCTGACTAATGTCTTTTCCGATTTCGACCTTTGATGAAAGAGTCTTGAGTCTTTTAAATCTTTTCTCTTCTTCTTGACATGATTGTGTGTGTTTCTCACATTTGAAGAGAAGTTTTATTTATGGATTGGATATTGACTAATTCGTTGGGGCTTATTTATTAGGCTAGTCTGAGCCTACTGTGGATGTGATAAAGAGTCATTCTTTATGGACCACAGTGCGGGGAAAGCACTTTTGCATTACATCTTTTATTTATGTTTGAGAAACCTCTTTGGAAAGGAGCCGTTAGACACACACCGCTTTGGTAAAGAGTTGGAGATTAAGTAAAAAGGTTAATAATGAGGTGAGCTTAGAATTACTATTATAATTTGTAGATGTGTTTACCCACGATTTTGCTTGAATCAAATTTAGAAGTCGCGTTGAGATAATTTATTTGGAAAGGTTTGAAGCCCCGGTTTGTACTCAATCAAAGCGTGCCTCGGTATATCATTGTTCTTTCAATCATATTAAACTATGGTAAAACAATCTACTGTTCTCGATAGTTCTTTTCATGGTAAACAATCTTGCAAGTGAATAGAATGTTTAACAAGTTGATAATTGCATATGGTTGGATTT